>NW_027309425.1:0-34789 GCF_047496885.1 Scyliorhinus torazame | reverse complement strand
GACCCCCCCAAACAGACACTAACTGACCCCCCCAAACAGACACTAACTGACCCCCCCAAACACACACTAACTGACCCCCCCAAACAGACACTAACTGACCCCCCTCAAACAGACACTAACTGACCCCCCCCAAACAGACACTAACTGACCCCCCCAAACAGACACTAACTGACCCCCCCAAACAGACACTAACAGACCCCCTCCAAACAGACACAAACTGACCCCCCCTAAACAGACACTAACAGCCCCCCCCAAACACACACTAACTGACCCCCCCCAAACAGACACTAACTGACCCCCCCCAAACAGACACTAACTGACCCCCCCAAACAGACACGAACTGACCCCCCCCCAAAACACACACTAACTGACCCCCCCAAACAGACACTAACTGACCCCCCCAAACAGACACTAACAGACCCCCTCCAAACAGACACAAACTGACCCCTCCCAAACAGACACAAACTGACCCCCCCAAACAGACACTAACTGACCCCCCCCCAAACAGACACTAACTGACCCCCCCCCCAAACAGACACTAACTGACCCCCCCCAAACAGACACGAACTGACCCCCCCCAAAAAGACACTAACTGACCCCCCCAAACAGACACTAACTGACCCCCCCCAAACAGACACTAACTGACCCCCCCAAACAGACACTAACTGACCCTCCCAAACACACACTAACTGCCCCCCCAAACACACACTAACTGACCCCCCCCCAAACAGACACTAACTGACCCCCCCAAACAGACACTAACTGACCCCCCCAAACAGACACTAACTGACCCCCCCCAAACAGACACTAACTGACCCCCCCCAAACAGACACTAACTGACCCCCCCAAACAGACACTAACTGACCCTCCCAAACACACACTAACTGCCCCCCCCAAACACACACTAACTGACCCCCCCCAAACAGACACTAACTGACCCCCCCCAAACAGACACTAACTGACCCCCCCAAACAGACACTAACTGACCCTCCCAAACACACACTAACTGACCCCCCCCAAACAGACACTAACTGACCCCCCCAAACACACACTAACTGACCCCACCAAACACACACTAACTGACCCCACCAAACACACACTAACTGACCCCCCCAAACACACACTAACTGACCCCCCCCAAACAGACACTAACTGACCCCTCAAACACACTAACTGACGCCCCCAGACACTAACTGACCCCCCAAAACACACACAAACTGACCCCCCCCAAACACACACTAACTGACCCCCCCAAACACACACAAACTGACCCCCCCAAACAGACACTAACTGACCCCCCCAAACACACACTAACTGACCCCCCCAAACAGACACTAACTGACCCCCCCCCCAAACAGACACTAACTGACCCCCCCAAACACACACTAACTGAACCCCCCCAAACACACACTAACTGACCCCCCCCAAACAGACACTAACTGACCCACCCAAACAGACACTAACAGACCACCCCAAACAGACACTAACTGACCCCTCAAACACACTAACTGACGCCCCCAGACACTAACTGACCCCCCAAAACACACACAAACTGACCCCCCCCAAACACACACTAACTGACCCCCCCAAACAGACACTAACTGACCCCCCCCAAATAGACACTTACTGACCCCCCCAAACACACACTAACTGACCCCCCAAACAGATACTCACAGACCCCCCCAAACACACACTAACTGACCCCCCAAACAGACACTAACTGACCCCCTCCCAAACAGACACTAACTGACCCCCCCAAACACACACTAACTGACCCCCCCAAACAGACACTAACTGACCCCCCCAAACAGAGACTAACTGACCCCCCAAACAGACACAAACTGACCCCCCCCAAACACACACTAACTGACCCCCCCAAACAGACACCAACTGACCCCCCCCAAACAGACACTAACTGACCCCCCCAAACACACACTAACTGACCCCCCCAAACACACACTAACTGACCCCCCAAAACAGACACTAACTGACCCCCCCAAGCACACACTAACTGACCCCCCCCAAACACACACTAACTGATCCCCCAAACAGACACTAACTGACCCCCCCAATCAGACACTAACTGACCCCCCCAATCAGACACTAACTGACCCCCCCAAACAGACACTAACTGACCCCCCCAAACACACACTAACTGACCCCCTCAATCAGACACTAACTGACCCCCCCAAACACACACTAACTGATCCCCCAAACAGACACTAACTGACCCCCCCAAACAGACACTAACTGACCCCCCCAAACAGACACTAACTGACCCCCTCAATCAGACACTAACTGACCCCCCCAAACACACACTAACTGACCCCCCCAAACAGACACTAACTGACCCCCTCAATCAGACACTAACTGACCCCCCCAAACACACACTAACTGACCCCCCCAAACAGACACTAACTGACCCCCTCAATCAGACACTAACTGACCCCCCCAAACACACACTAACTGATCCCCCCAAACACACACTAACTGACCCCCCCAAACACACACTAACTGATCCCCCAAACAGACACTAACTGACCCCCCCAATCAGACACTAACTGACCCCCCCAATCAGACACTAACTGACCCCCCCAATCAGACACTAACTGACCCCCCCAAACAGACACTAACTGACCCCCCCAAACACACACTAACTGACCCCCCCAATCAGACACTAACTGATCCCCCAAACAGACACTAACTGACCCCCTCAATCAGACACTAACTGACCCCCCCAAACACACACTAACTGACCCCCCCAAACAGACACTAACTGACCCCCTCAATCAGACACTAACTGACCCCCCCAAACACACACTAACTGATCCCCCCAAACACACACTAACTGATCCCCCAAACACACACTAACTGATCCCCCAAACAGACACTAACTGACCCCCCCAATCAGACACTAACTGACCCCCCCCAAACACACACTAACTGATCCCCCAAACACACACTAACTGACCCCCTCAATCAGACACTAACTGACCCCCCCCAAACACACACTAACTGATCCCCCAAATACACACTAACTGATCCCCCTAAACACACACTAACTGACCCCCTCAATCAGACACTAACTGACCCCCCCAAACACACACTAACTGACCCCCCCCAAACACACACTAACTGACCCCCCCCAAACAGACACTAACTGACCCCCCCAAACACACACTAACTGATCCCCCAAACAGACACTAACTGACCCCCCCAATCAGACACTAACTGACCCCCCCAATCAGACACTAACTGACCCCCCCAAACAGACACTAACTGACCCCCCCAAACACACACTAACTGACCCCCCCAAACAGACACTAACTGACCCCCTCAATCAGACACTAACTGACCCCCCCAAACAGACACTAACTGACCCCCCCAAACAGACACTAACTGACCCCCTCAATCAGTCACTAACTGACCCCCCCAAACACACACTAACTGATCCCCCAAACAGACACTAACTGACCCCCCCAATCAGACACTAACTGACCCCCCCAAACAGACACTAACTGACCCCCCCAAAACAGACACTAACTGAAACCCCCCCAAAACAGACACTAACTGACCCCCCCCAAACAGACACTAACTGACGCCCCCTAAACACACACTAACTGACCCCCCCAATCAGACACTAACTGACCCCCCCAAACAGACACTAACTGACCCCCCCAAACACACACTAACTGACCCCCCCAAACACACACTAACTGACCACCCCAAACAGACACTAACAGACCCCCCCCCAAACAGACACTAACTGACCCCCCCAAACACACACTAACTGACCCCCCCAAACACACACTAACTGACCCCCCCAAACAGACACTAACTGACCCCCCCCAAACAGACACTAACTGACCCCCCCAAACAGACACTAACTGACCCCCCCAAACACACACTAACTGAACCCCCCCAAACAGACACTAACTGACCCCCCCAAATACACACTAACTGACCCCCCCAAACAGACACTAACATACCCCCCCCAAACACACACTAACTGACCCCCTCCAAACAGACACTAACTGACCCCTCCCAAACACACACTAACTGACCCCCCCCAAACACACACTAACTGACCCCCTCCAAACAGACACTAACTGACCCCCCCAAACACACACTAACTGACCCCTCCAAACAGACACTAACTGACCCCTCCCAAACAGACACTAACTGACACGCCCCCAAAGAGACACTAACTGACCCCCCCCAATCAGACACTAACTGACCCCCCCAACAGACACTAACTGACCCCCCCCCAAACAGACACTAACTGACCCCCCCAAACACACACTAACGGACCCCCCCCAAACAGACACTAATTGACCCCCCCCAAACAGACACTAACTGACCCCCCCAAACTGACACTAACAGCCCCCCCAAGCAGACACTAACTGACCCCCCCAGCAGACATTAACTGACCCCCCCAAACAGACACTAACTGACCCCCCCCAAACAGACACTAACTGACCCCCCCAAACACACACTAACTGACCCCCCCAAACAGACACTAACTGACCCCCCCAAACAGACACTAACTGACCCCCCAAACAGACACTAACACCCCCCAAACAGACACTAACTGACCCCCCCAAACAGACACTAACTGACCCCCCCAAACAGACACTAATTGACCCCCCCCCAAACAGACACTAACTGACCCCCCCAAACTGACACTAACAGCCCCCCCAAGCAGACACTAACTGACCCCCCCTAGCAGACATTAACTGACCCCCCCCAAACAGACACTAACTGACCCCCACAAACACACACTAACTGACCCCCCCCAAACAGACACTAACTGACCCCCCAATCAGACACTAACAGCCCCCCCAAACAGACACTAACTGACCCCCCCAAACAGACACTAACACCCACCCAAACACACACTAACTGACCCCCCCCCAAACAGACACTAATTGACCCCCCCAAACAGACACTAAATGACCCCCCAAACTGACACTAACAGCCCCCCCAAGCAGACACTAACTGAACCCCCCAGCAGACATTAACTGACCCCCCCCCAAACAGACACTAACTGACCCCCCCAAACACACACTAACTGACCCCCCCAAACACACACTAACTGACCCCCCAAACAGACACTAACTGAACCCCCCCAAACAGACACTAACACCCCCCCAAACAGACACTAACTGACCCCCCCCCAAACAGACAATAATTGACCCCCCCAAACAGACACTAACTGACCCCCCCCAAACAGACACTAATTGACCCCCCCAAACAGACACTAACTGACCCCCCCCCAAACAGACACTAAATGACCCCCCAAACTGACACTAACAGCCCCCCCAAGCAGACACTAACTGAACCCCCCAGCAGACATTAACTGACCCCCCCCCAAACAGACACTAACTGACCCCCCCAAACACACACTAACTGACCCCCCCAAACACACACTAACTGACCCCCCCAAACACACACTAGCTGACCCCCCCAAACAGACACTAACTGACCCCCCCAAACAGACACTAACTGACCCCCCAAACAGACACTAACTGACCCCCCCCAAACACACACTAACTGACCCCCCCAAACACACACTAACTGACCCCCCCAAAACAGACACTAACTGACCCCCCCAAACAGACACTAACTGACCCCCCCAAACAGACACTAACTGACCCCCCAAACAGACACTAACTGACCCCCCCCAAACAGACACAAACTGACCCCCCCCCAAACACACACTAACTGACCCCCCCAAAACAGACACTAACTGACCCCCCCAAACAGACACTAACTGACCCCGCCCAAACAGACACTAACTGACCGCCCCAAACATACACTAACTGATCCCCCCCAAACAGACACTAACTGACCCCCCCCCAAACAGACACAAACTGACCCCCCCCCAAACAGACACTAACTGACCCCCCCAAAAAGACACAAACTGACCCCCCCCAAACAGACACTAACTGACCCCCCCAAACAGACACTAACTGACCCCCCCAAACAGACACTAACTGACCCCCCCAAACAGACACTAACCTCCCCCCCCCAAACACACACTAACTGACCCCCCCAAACAGACACTAACTGACCCCCCCAAACACACACTAACTGACCCCCCCAAACACACACTAACTGACCCCCCCAAACAGACACTAACTGACCCCCCCAAACAGACACTAACTGACCCCCCCAAACAGACACTAACCTCCCCCCCCCCCAAACAGACACTAACTGACCCCCCCCAAACACACACTAACTGACCCCCCCAAACACACACTAACTGACCCCCCCAAACAGACACTAACTGACCCACCCAAACACACACTAACTGACCCCCCCAAACACACACTAACTGACCCCCCCAAACACACACTAACTGGCCCCCCAAACACACACTAACTGACCCCCCCAAACACACACTAACTGGCCCCCTCCCAAATGGACACAAACTGACCCCATCCAAACAGACACTAACTGACCCCTCCAAACAGACACTAACTGACCCCCCCAAACACACACTAACTGACCCCCCCCCTAACACACACTAACTGACCCCCCCAAACAGACACTAACTGACCCCCCAAACAGACACTAACTGACCCCTCCAAACAGACACTAACTGACCCCCCCAAACAGACACTAACTGACCCCCCAAACAGACACTAACTGACCCCACCAAACAGACACTAACTGACCCCCCCAAACATACACTAACTGACCCCCCCAAACACACACTAACTGACCCCCCCAAACACACACTAACTGACCACCCCCAGACACCAACTGACCCCCCCAAACAGACACTAACTGACCCCCCCAAACAGACACTAACTGACCCCCCCCAAACAGACACTAACAGACCCCCCCAAACACACACTAACTGACCACCCCCAGACACTAACTGACCCCCCCAGACACACACTAACTGACCCCCCAAACACACACTAACTGAACCCCCCCAAACACACACTAACTGACCCCCCCAAACAGACAATAACTGACCCCCCCCAAACAGACACTAACTGACCCCCCCAAACACACACTAACTGACCCCCCCAAACAGACACTAACAGACCCCCCCAAACAGATACTAACTGACCCCCCCCCAAACACACACTAACTGACCCTCCCAAACGCACACTAACTGACCCCCCCAAACAGACACTAACTGACTCCCCCCAAACAGACACTAACTGCACCCCCCCAAACAGACACTAACAGACCCCTCCAAACACACA
Source organism: Scyliorhinus torazame (assembly GCF_047496885.1). Taxonomy (NCBI): domain Eukaryota; kingdom Metazoa; phylum Chordata; class Chondrichthyes; order Carcharhiniformes; family Scyliorhinidae; genus Scyliorhinus; species Scyliorhinus torazame. The sequence goes on along the minus strand of NW_027309425.1, from coordinate 27,566 downwards.
CTAACTGACCCCCCCAAACACACACTAACTGACCCCCCCCAACACACACTAACTGACCCCCCCAAACACACACTAACTGACCCCCCCAGACACACACTAACTGACCCCCCCAAAACAGACACTAACTGACCCCCCCAAACACACACTAACTGACCCTCCCAAACACACACTAACTGACCCCCCCCCAAACAGACACTAACAGACCCCTCCAAACACACACTAACTGACCCCCCCAAACAGACACTAACTGACCCCCCCAAACAGACACTAACTGACCCCCCCAAACAGACACTAACTGACCCTCCCAAAACAGACACTAACTGCCCCCCCCCAAACAGACACTAACAGACCCCTCCAAACACACACTAACTGACCCCCCCAAACAGACACTAACTGACCCCCCCAAACAGACACTAACTGACCCTCCCAAAACAGACACTAACTGCCCCCCCCCCAAACAGACACTAACAGACCCCCCCCCAAACAGACACTAACTGACCCCCCCAAACAGGCACTAACTGACCCCCCCAAACAGACACTAACTGACCCCCCCAAACAGACACTAACTGACCCCCCCAAACAGACACTAACTGCCCCCCCCCCAAACAGACACTAACAGACCCCTCCAAACACACACTAACTGCCCCCCCCCAAACACACACTAACAGACCCCCCCAAACAGACACTAACTGACCCCCCCAAACAGACACTAACTGACTCCCCCCAAACACACACTAACTGACCCCCCCAAACAGACACTAACTGACCCCCCCAAACAGAAACTAACTGACTCCCCCCAAACAGACACTAACTGACCCCCCCAAACAGACACTAACTGACCCCCCCAAACAGACACTAACTGACTCCCCCCAAACAGACACTAACTGACCCCCCCAAACAGACACTAACTGACCCCCCCAAACAGACACTAACTGACTCCCCCCAAACAGACACTAACTGACCCACCAAACAGACACTAACTGACTCCCCCCAAACAGACACTAACTGACCCCCCCAAACAGACACTAACTGACCCCCCCCAAACAGACACTAACTGACCCCCCCCAAACAGACACTAACTGACTCCCCCCAAACACACACTAACTGACTCCCCCCCCAAACAGACACTAACTGACCCCCCCAAACACACACTAACTGACCCCCCCCAAACAGACACTAACTGACCCCCCCAAACACACACTAACTGACCCCCCCAAACAGACACTAACACCCCCCAAACAGACACTAACTGACTCCCCCCAAACAGACACTAACTGACCCCCCCAAACACACACTAACTGACCCCCCCAAACACACACTAACTGACCCCCCCAAACAGACACTAACTGACCCCCCCAAACACACACTAACTGACTCCCCCCAAACAGACACTAACTGACCCCCCAAACACACACTAACTGACCCCCCCAATCAGACACTAACTGACCCCCCCAATCAGACACTAACTGACCCCCCCCAAACACACACTAACTGACCCGCCCAAACACACACTAACTGACCCCCCCCAAACACACACTAACTGACCCCCCCCCAAACAGACACTAACAGACCCGCCCAAACAGACACTAACTGACCCCCCCAAAGACAAAAACTGACCCCCCCCAAACAGACACTAACTGACCTTCCCAAACACACACTAACTGACCCCCCCCCAAACACACACTAACTGACCCCCCCCCAAACACACACTAACTGACCCCCCCAAACAGACACTAACTGACCCCCCCAAACACACACTAACTGACCCCCCCAAACAGACACTAACTGACCCCACCATCAGACACTAACTGACCCCCCCAAACACACACTAACTGACCCCCCCAAACACACACTAACTGACCCCCCCAAACAGACACTAACTGACCCCCCCCAAACAGACACTAACTGACCCCCCCAAACACACACTAACTGACCCCCCCAGACACACACTAACTGACCCCCCCAAAACAGACACTAACTGACCCCCCCAATCAGTCACTAACTGACCCCCCAAACAGACACTAACTGACCCCCCCAAACACACACTAACTGATCCCCGCAAACAGACACTAACTGACCCCCCCCAAACAGACACTAACTGACCCCCCCAAACAGACACTAACTGACCCCCCCAAACAAACACTAACTGACCCCTCCCAAACAGACACTAACTGACACGCCCCCAAACAAACACTAACTGACCCCCCCAAACAGACACTAACTGACCCCCCCAAACACACACTAACTGACCCCCCCAAACACACACTAACTGACCCCCCCCAAACAGACACTAACTGACCCCCCCAAACACACACTAACAGACCCCCCCCAAACAGACACTAACTGACCCCCCCAAACACACACTAACTGACCCCCCCAAACACACACTAACTGACCCCCCCCAAACAGACACTAACTGACCCCCCCAAACACACACTAACTGACCCCCCCAAACACACACTAACTGACCCCCCCCAAACAGACACTAACTGACCCCCCCCAAACACACACTAACAGACCCCCCCCAAACAGACACTAACTGACCCCCCCAAACACACACTAACTGACCCCCCCCCAAACAGACACGAACTGACCCCCCCAAACAGACACAAACTGACCCCCCCAAACAGACACTAACTGACCCCACCCAAACAGACACTAACAGACCCCCCCAAACACACACTAACTGACCCCCCCAGACACTAACTGACCCCCCAAAACACACACAAACTGACCCCCCCCAAACACACACTAACTGACCACCCCAAACAGACACTAACTGACCCCCCCCAAATAGACACTTACTGACCCCCCCAAACGCACACTAACTGACCCCCCAAACAGACACTCACAGACCCCCCCAGACAGACACTAACTGACCCCCCAAACACACACTAACTGACCCCCCCAAACACACACTAACTGACCCCCCCAAACAGACACTAACTGACCCCCCCAAACAGACACTAACTGACCCCCCAAACACACACTAACTCACCTCCCCCAAACACACACTAACTGACCCCCCCCAAATAGACACTAACTGACCCCCCCAAACACACACTAACTGACCCCCTCCCAAATGGACACAAACTGACCCCCTCCAAACAGACACTAACTGAACCCCCCAAACAGACAGAAACTGACCCCCCCCAAACAGACACTAACTGACCCCCTCCCAAACAGACACTAACTGACCCCCCCCAAACAGAGACTAACTGACCCCCCCAAACAGACACTAACTGACCCTCCAAAACACACACTAACTGCCCCCCTAAACACACACTAACTGACCCCCCCAAACAGACACTAACTGACCCCCCCCAAACAGACACTAACAGACCCCCCCAAACACACACTAACTGACCCCCCCAGACACACACTAACTGACCCCCCCAAACACACACTAACTGACCCCCCCCAAACACACACTAACTGATCCCCCAAACAGACACTAACTGACCCCCCCAATCAAACACTAACTGACCCCCCCAATCAGACACTAACTGACCCCCCCAAACACACACTAACTGACCCTCTCAATCAGACACTAACTGACCCCCCCAAACACACACTAACTGACTCCCCCAAACACACACTAACTGACCCCCCCAAACAGACACTAACTGACCCCCCCAAACAGACACAAACTGACGCCCCCTAAACACACACTAACTGACCCCCCCAATCAGACACTAACTGACCCCCCCAAACAGACACTAACTGACCCCCCCCAAACACACACTAACTGACCCCCCAAACACACACTAACTGACCCCCCCAAACACACACTAACTGACCCCCCCAAACAGACACTAACAGACCCCCCCCCAAACACACACTAACTGACCCCCCAAACACACACTAACTGAACCCCCCCAAACACACACTAACTGACCCCCTCCAAACAGACACTAACTGACCCCTCCCAAACAGACACTAACTGACACGCACCCAAACAGACACTAACTGACCCCCCCAATCAGACACTAACTGACCCCCCCAACAGACACTAACTGACCCCCCCAAACAGACACTAACTGACCCCCCCAAACACACACTAACTGACCCCCCCCCAAACAGACACTAACGGACCCCCCCAAACAGACACTAATTGACCCCCCCCCAAACACACACTAACTGACCCCCCCAGCAGACACTAACTGACCCCCCCAAACACACACTAACTGACCCCCCCAAACAGACACTAACACCCCCCAAACACACACTAACTGACCCCCCCAAACACACACTAACTGACCCCCCCAAACACACACTAACTGACCCCCCCAAACAGACACTAACACCCCCCAAACACACACTAACTGACCCCCCCAAACACACACTAACTGACCCCCCCCAAACAGACACTAACACCCCCCAAACAGACACTAACTGACCCCCCCAAACACACACTAACTGACCACCCCCAGACACCAACTGACCCCCCCAAACAGACACTAACTGACCCCCCAAACAGACACTAACTGACCCCCCCCAAACAGACACTAACAGACCCCCCCAAACACACACTAACTGACCACCCCCAGACACTAACTGACCCCCCCAAACACACACTAACTGACCCCCCCAGACACACACTAACTGACCCCCCAAACACACACTAACTGACCACCCCCAGACACTAACTGTCCCCCCAAACACACACTAACTGACCCCCCAAACACACACTAACTGACCCCCCCCAAACAGACACTAACTGAACCCCCCCAAACACACACTAACTGACCCCCCCAAACAGACAATAACTGACCCCCCCCAAACAGACACTAACTGACCCCCCCAAACACACACTAACTGACCCCCCCAAACAGACACTAACAGACCCCCCCAAACAGATACTAACTGACCCCCCCCAAACACACACTAACTGACCCTCCCAAACGCACACTAACTGACCCCCCCAAAACAGACACTAACTGACCCCCCCAAACACACACTAACTGACCCTCCCAAACACACACGAACTGACCCCCCCCCAAACAGACACTAACAGACCCCCCCAAACACACACTAACAGACCCCCCCCAAACAGACACTAACTGACCCCCCCAAACACACACTAACTGACCCCCCCAAACAGACACTAACTGACTCCCCCCAAACAGACACTAACTGACCCCCCAAACACACACTAACTGACCCCCCCCAAACACACACTAACTGACCCCCCCAATCAGACACTAACTGACCCCCCCAATCAGACACTAACTGACCCCCCCCAAACACACACTAACTGACCCGCCCAAACACCCACTAACTGACCCCCCCCAAACACACACTAACTGACCCCCCCCAAACAGACACTAACTGACCCCCCCAAACACACACTAACTGACCCCCCCCAAACACACACTAACTGACCCCCCCCAAACAGACACTAACTGACCCCCCCAAAGACAAAAACTGACCCCCCCCAAACAGACACTAACTGACCCCCCCCAAACAGACACTAACTGACCCCCCCCAAACACACACTAACTGACCCCCCCAAACAGACACTAACTGACCCCCCCAAAGACAAAAACTGACCCCCCCCAAACAGACACTAACTGACCCCCCAAACACACACTAACTGACCCCCCCCAAACACACACTAACTGACCCCCCCAATCAGACACTAACTGACCCCCCCAATCAGACACTAACTGACCCCCCCCAAACACACACTAACTGACCCGCCCAAACACACACTAACTGACCCCCCCCAAACACACACTAACTGACCCCCCCCAAACAGACACTAACTGACCCCCCCAAACACACACTAACTGACCCCCCCCCCAAACACACACTAACTGACCCCCCCCAAACAGACACTAACTGACCCCCCCAAAGACAAAAACTGACCCCCCCCAAACAGACACTAACTGACCTTCCCAAACAGACACTAACTGACCCCCCCAAACACACACTAACTGACCCCCCCCCAAACACACACTAACTGACCCCCCCAAACAGACACTAACTGACCCCACCATCAGACACTAACTGACCCCCCCAAACACACACTAACTGACCCCCCCAAACACACACTAACTGACCCCCCCAATCAGTCACTAACTGACCCCCCAAACAGACACTAACTGACCCCCCCAAACACACACTAACTGACCCCCCCAAACACACACTAACTGACCCCCCCTAAACACACACTAACTGACCCCTCCAAACACACACTAACTGACCCCCCCAAACAGACACTAACTGACCCCCCAAACAGACACTAACTGACCCCCCCAAACAGACACTAACTGCCCCCCCCCAAACAGACACTAACTGACCGCCCCAAACAGACACTAACTGACCCCCCCCAAACAGACACTAACTGACCCCCCCCAAACAGACACTAACTGACCCCCCCTAAACACACACTAACTGACCCCTCCAAACACACACTAACTGACCCCCCCAAACAGACACTAACTGACCCCCCCAAACACACACTAACTGACCCCCCCAAACAGACACTAACTGACCCCCTCCAAACAGACACTAACTGACCCCTCCCAAACAGACACTAACTGACACGCCCCCAAACAGACACTAACTGACCCCCCCAATCAGACACTAACTGACCCCCCCAAACAGACACTAACTGACCCCCCCCAAACAGACACTAACTGACCCCCCCAAACACACACTAACTGACCCCCCCAAACAGACACTAACTGACCCCCCCAAACAGACACTAACTGACCCCCCCCAAACAGACACTAACTGACCCCCCCCAAACAGACACTAACTGACCCCCCCTAAACACACACAAACTGACCCCCCCAAACACACACTAACTGACCCCCCCAAACAGACACTAACTGACCCCCCAAACACACACTAACTGACCCCCCCAAACAGACACTAACTGACCCCCTCCAAACAGACACTAACTGACCCCTCCCAAACAGACACTAACTGACACGCCCCCAAACAGACACTAACTGACCCCCCCAATCAGACACTAACTGACCCCCCCCAAACAGACACTAACTGACCCCCCCAAACAGACACTAACTGACCCCCCCCAAACACACACTAACTGACCCCCCCAAACAGACACTAACTGACCCCCCCAAACACACACTAACTGACCCCCCCAAACACACACTAACTGACCCCCCCCAAACACACACTAACTGACCCCCCCAAACACACACTAACTGACCCCCCCCCAAACAGACACGAACTGACCCCCCCAAACAGACACAAACTGACCCCCCCAAACAGACACTAACTGACCCCACCCAAACAGACACTAACAGACCACCCCAAACACACTAACTGACGCCCCCAGACACTAACTGACCCCCCAAAACACACATAAACTGACCCCCCCCAAACACACACTAACTGACCACCCCAAACAGACACTAACTGACCCCCCCCAAATAGACACTTACTGACCCCCCCAAACACACACTAACTGACCCCCCAAACAGACACTCACAGACCCCCCCAGACAGACACTAACTGACCCCCCAAACACACACTAACTGACCCCCCCAAACACACACTAACGGACCCCCCCAAACAGACACTAACTGACCCCCCCAAACAGACACTAACTGACCCCCCAAACACACACTAACTCACCTCCCCCAAACACACACTAACTGAACCCCCCAAATAGACACTAACTGACCCCCCCAAACACACACTAACTGACCCCCTCCCAAATGGACACAAACTGACCCCCTCCAAACAGACACTAACTGAACCCCCCAAACAGACACAAACTGACCCCCCCCAAACAGACACTAACTGACCCCCTCCCAAACAGACACTAACTGACCCCCCCCAAACAGAGACTAACTGACCCCCCCAAACAGACACTAACTGACCCTCCAAAACACACACTAACTGCCCCCCTAAACACACACTAACTGACCCCCCCAAACAGACACTAACTGACCCCCCCCAAACAGACACTAACAGACCCCCCCAAACACACACTAACTGACCCCCCCAGACACACACTAACTGACCCCCCCAAACACACACTAACTGACCCCCCCCAAACACACACTAACTGATCCCCCAAACAGACACTAACTGACCCCCCCAATCAAACACTAACTGCCCCCCCAATCAGACACTAACTGACCCCCCCAAACAGACACTAACTGACCCCCCCAAACACACACTAACTGACCCTCTCAATCAGACACTAACTGACCCCCCCAAACACACACTAACTGACCCCCCCAAACAGACACTAACTGACCCCCCCAAACACACACTAACTGACCCCCCCCAAACACACACTAACTGACCCCCCCAAACACACACTAACTGACTCCCCCAATCAGACACTAACTGACCCCCCCAAACACACACTAACTGACCCTCTCAATCAGACACTAACTGACCCCCCCAAACACACACTAACTGACCCTCTCAATCAGACACTAACTGACCCCCCCAAACACACACTAACTGACTCCCCCAATCAGACACTAACTGACCCCCCCAAACACACACTAACTGACCCCCTCAATCAGACACTAACTGACCCCCCCAAACACACACTAACTGACTCCCCCAAACACACACTAACTGACCCCCCCAATCAGACACTAACTGACCCCCCCAAACACACACTAACTGACTCCCCCAAACACACACTAACTGACCCCCCCAATCAGATCACTAACTGACCCCCCCAAACACACACTAACTGACCCCCCCAAACACACACTAACTGACCCCCCCAAACACACACTAACTGACTCCCCCAAACACACACTAACTGACCCCCCCAAACAGACACTAACTGACCCCCCCAAACAGACACAAACTGACGCCCCCTAAACACACACTAACTGACCCCCCCAATCAGACACTAACTGACCCCCCCAAACAGACACTAACTGACCCCCCCAAACACACACTAACTGACCCCCCAAACACACACTAACTGACCCCCCCAAACACACACTAACTCACCACCCCAAACAGACACTAACAGACCCCCCCCAAACAGACACTAACAGACCCCCCCCCAAACAGACACTAACTGACCCCCCCCAAACACACACTAACTGACCCCCTCCAAACAGACACTAACTGACCCCTCCCAAACAGACACTAACTGACACGCCCCCAAACAGACACTAACTGACCCCCCCAAACAGACACTAACTGACCACCCCAAACAGACACTAACTGACCCCCCCCCAAACAGACACTAACTGACCCCCCCCCAAACACACACTAACTGACCCCCCCCCAAACAGACACTAACTGACACGCCCCCAAACAGACACTAACTGACCCCCCCCAAACAGACACTAACTGACCACCCCAAACAGACACTAACTGACCCCCCCCCAATCAGACACTAACTGACCCCCCCAACAGACACTAACTGACCCCCCCCAAACAGACACTAACTGACCCCCCCAAACACACACTAACTGACCCCCCCCAAACAGACACTAACGGACCCCCCCAAACAGACACTAATTGACCCCCCCCAAACAGACACTAACTGACCCCCCCAAACTGACACTAACAGCCCCCCCAAGCAGACACTAACTGACCCCCCCAGCAGACATTAACTGACCCCCCCCAAACAGACACTAACTGACCCCCCCAAACACACACTAACTGACCCCCCCAATCAGACACAAACAGCCCCCCCAAACAGACACTAACTGACCCCCCAAACAGACACTAACACCCCCCCAAACAGACACTAACTGACCCCCCCAAACAGACACTAATTGACCCCCCCCAAACAGACACTAACTGACCCCCCCAAACTGACACTAACAGCCCCCCCAAGCAGACACTAACTGACCCCCCCCAGCAGACATTAACTGACCCCCCCAAACAGACACTAACTGACCCCCACAAACACACACTAACTGACCCCCCCCAAACAGACACTAACTGACCCCCCCAATCAGACACTAACAGCCCCCCCAAACAGACACTAACTGACCCCCCCAAACAGACACTAACACCCCCCCAAACAGACACTAACTGACCCCCCCAAACAGACACTAATTGACCCCCCCCCCAAACAGACACTAACTGACCCCCCCAAACTGACACTAACAGCCCCCCCAAGCAGACACTAACTGAACCCCCCAGCAGACATTAACTGACCCCCCCCAAACAGACACTAACTGACCCCCCCAAACACAAACTAAATGACCCCCCCAAACACACACTAACTGACCCCCCCAAGCAGACACGAACTGAACCCCCCCAAACACACACTAACTGACCCCCCCAAACACACACAAGCTACCCCCCCAAACACACACTAACTGACCCCCCCAAACAGACACTAACTGAACCCCCCCCAAACAGACACTAACTGACCGCCCCCAAACACACACTAACTGACCCACCCCCCAAACACACACTATCTGACCCCCCCAAACAGACACTAACTGACCCCCGCCCAAACACACACTAACTGACCCCCCCAAACAGACACTAACAGCCCCCCCAAGCAGACACTAACCTCCCCCCCCTAACACACACAAACTGACCCCCCCAAAACAGACACTAACTGACCCCCCCAAACAGACACTAACTGACCCCCCCCAAACAGACACTAACTGACCGCCCCAAACATACACTAACTGACCCCCCCCAAACAGACACTAACTGACCCCCCCCCCAAACAGACACAAACTGACCCCTCCCCAAAAAGACACAAACTGACCACCCCAAACAGACACGAACTAACCCCCCCAGACAGACACTAACTGACCCCCCCAAACAGACACTAACTGACCCCCCCAAACAGACACTAACTGGCCCCCTCCCAAATGGACACAAACTGACCCCATCCAAACAGACACTAACTGACCCCTCCAAACAGACACTAACTGACCCCCCAAACAGACACTAACTGACCCCCCCAAACACACACTAACTGAACCCCCCAAACAGACACTAACTGACCCCCTCCAAACAGACACTAACTGACCGCCCCAAACAGACACTAACAGCCCCCCCAAACAGACACTAACTGACCCCCCCCAAACAGACACGAACTGACCCCCCCAAACACACACTAACTGACCCCCCCAAACACACACTAACTGACCCCCCAAACACACACTAACTGACCCCCCAAACACACACTAACTGAACCCCCCCAAACAGACACTAACTGACCCCCCCAACAGACACTAACTGACCCCCCCCAAACAGACACTAACTGACCCCCCCAAACAGACACTAACGGACCCCCCCCAAACAGACACTAATTGACCCCCCCCCAAACAGACACTAACTGACCCCCCCAAACTGACACTAACAGCCCCCCCAAGCAGCCACTAACTGACCCCCCCAGCAGACATTAACTGACCCCCCCCAAACAGACACTAACTGACCCCCTCCCAAACACACACTAACTGACCCCCCCCAAACAGACACTAACTGACCCTCCCAAACACACACTAACTGCCCCCCCCCAAACACACACTAACTGACCCCCCCCAAACACACACTAACTGACCCCCCCAAACAGACACTAACTGACCCCCCAAACAGACACTAACTGACCACCCCCAAACAGACACTAACTGACCCCCCCAAACAGACACTAACTGACCCCCCCCAATCAGACACTAGCTGACCCCCCCCCCAAACAGACACTAACTGACCCCCTCAAACAGACACTAACTGACCCCCCCAAACACACACTAACTGACCCCCCCAAACACACACTAACTGACCCCCCCAAACACACACTAACTGACCCGCCCAAAACAGACACGAACTGACCCCCCCCCCAAACAGACACTAACTGACCCCCTCCCAAACACACACTAACTGACCCCCCCAATCAGACACTAACTGACCCCCCCAAACAGACACTAACTGACACCCCCCAAACAGACACTAACTGACCCCCCCCCAAACAGACACTAACTGACCCAACCCCAAACCGACACTAACTGACCCCCCCAAACAGACACTAACTGGCCCCCCCAAACACACACTAACTGACCCCCCCAAACACACACTAACTGACCCCCCAAACAGACACTAACTGACCCCCCCAAACACACACTAACTGACCCCCCCAAACACACACTAACTGACCCCCCCAAACAGACACTAACTGACCCCCCCAAACACACACTAACTGACCCCCCCCAAACAGACACTAACAGACCCCCCCCCCAAACAGACACTAACTGACCCCCCCCCCAAACAGACACTAACTGACCCCCCCAAACACACACTAACTGACCCCCCCAAACACACACTAACTGACCCCCCCCAAACACACACTAACTGACCCCCCCAAACACACACTAACTGACCCCCCCAAACACACACTAACTGACCCCCCCAAACACACACTAACTGACCCCCCCAAACAGACACTAACAGACCCCCCCCCAAACAGACACTAACTGACCCCCCCCCCCCAAACAGACACTAACTGACCCCCCCAAATACACACTAACTGACCCCCTCCCAAACACACACTAACTGACCCCCCCTAAACACACACTAATTGACCCCCCCAAACAGACACTAACTGACCCCCCCCAAACAGACACTAACTGACACCCCCCAAACAGACACTAACTGACCCCCCCAAACAGACACTAACTAACCCCCCCCCCAAACAGACACTAACTGACACCCCGCAAACAGACACTAACACCCCCCAAACAGACACTAACTGACCCCCCCCGAACAGACACTAACTAACACACCCCCCAAACAGACACTAACTGACACCCCCCAAACAGACACTAACTGACCCCCCCAAACAGACACTAACTAACCCCCCCCCCAAACAGACACTAACTGACACCCCCCAAACAGACACTAACACCCCCCAAACAGACACTAACTGACCCCCCCGAACAGACACTAACTAACCCCCCTCCCAAACAGACACTAACTGACCCCCCCCAAACAGACACTAACTGACCCCCCCTAAACACACACTAACTGACCCCCCCAATCAGACATTAACTGACCCCCCCAAACAGACACTAACTGACCCCCCCAAACACACACTAACTGACTCCCCAAACACACACTAACTGACCCCCCCAAACACACACTAACTGACCCCCCCAAAACACAAACTAACAGACCCCCCCCAAACAGACACTAACTGACCCCCCAAAACACACACTAACTGACCCCCTCCCAAACACACACTAACTGAACCCCCCCAAACAGACACTAACTGAACCCCCCCAAACAGACACTAACTGACCCCCTCCAAACAGACACTAACTGACCCCTCCCAAACAGACACTAACTGACACGCCCCCAAACAGACACTAACTGACCCCCCCAAACAGACACTAACTGACCCCCCCAAACACACACTAACTGACCCCCCCAAACACACACTAACTGATCCCCCCCAAACAGACACTAACTGACCCCCCCAAACAGACACTAACTGACCCCCCCAAACAGACACTAACTGACCCCCCCAAACACACACTAACTGACCCCCCCAAACACACACTAACTGATCCCCCCCAATCAGACACTAACAGCCCCCCAAACAGACACTAACTGACCCCCCCAAACAGACAGTAACACCCCCCCAAACAGACACTAACTGACCCCCCCCAAACAGACACTAATTGACCCCCCCCAAACAGACACTAACTGACCCCCCCAAACTTACACTAACAGCCCCCCAAAGCAGACACTAACTGACCCCCCCCAGCAGACATTAACTGACCCCCCCCAAACAGACACTAACTGACCCCCCCAAACACACACTAACTGACCCCCCCCAAACAGACACTAACTGACCCCCCCAATCAGACACTAACAGCCCCCCCAAACAGACACTAACTGACCCCCCCAAACAGACACTAACACCCCCCCAAACAGACACTAACTGACCCCCCCAAACAGACACTAATTGACCCCCCCCAAACAGACACTAACTGACCCCCCCAAACTGACACTAACAGCCCCCCCAAGCAGACACTAACTGACCACCCCCCCAGCAGACATTAACTGACCCCCCCAAACAGACACTAACTGACCCCCCCAAACACACACTAACTGACCCCCCCAAACAGACACTAACTGAACCCCCCCAAACACACACTAACTGACCCCCCCAAACACACACTAACTGACCCCCCCAAACACACACTAACTGACCCCCCCAAACAGACAATAACTTAACCCCCCCAAACACACACTAACTGACCCCCCCAAACACACACTAACTGAACCCCCCCAAACAGACACTAACTGACCCCCCCAAACACACACTAACTGACCCCCCCCAATCAGACACTAACTAACCCCCCTCCCAAGCAGACACTAACTGACCTCGCCCCAACAGACAATGACTGCCCCCCCCAAACAGACACTAACTGACCCCCCCAAACAGACACTAACTGACCCCCCCAAACAGACACTAACTGAGCCCCCAAACAGACACTAACTGACCCCCCCAAACAGACACTAACTAACCCCCCTCCCAAGCAGACACTAACTGACCCCCCCCCCAACAGACACTGACTGCCCCCCAAACACACACTAACTGACCCCCCCCAAACAGACACTAACTGACCCCCTCCCAAACAGACACTAACTGACCCCCCCCAAACACACACTAACTGACCCCCCCCAAACAGACACTAACTGACCCCCCCAAACAGACACAAACTGACCCCCCCCAAAAATACACAAACTGACCCCCCAAACAGACACTAACTGACCCCCCCCAAACAGACACTAACTGACCCCCCCAAACACACACTAACTGACCCCCCCAAAACAGACACGAACTGACCCCCCCAAACAGACACTAACTGACCCCCCCAAACAGACACTAACTGACCCCCCCAAACAGACACTAACTGACCGCCCCAAACATACACTACCTGACCCTCCCCCAAACAGACACAAACTGACCCCCTCCCCAAAAAGACACAAACTGACCACCCCAAACAGACACTAACTGACCCCCCCAAACAGACACTAACTGACCCCCCCAAACACACACTAACTGACCCCCCCAAACACACACTAACTGCCCCCCCAAACAGACACTAACTGACCCCCCCAAACACACACTAACTGACCCTCCCAAACACACACTAACTGACCCCCCCAAACACACACTAACTGACCCCCCCAAACACACACTAACTGACCCCCCCAAACAGACACTAACTGACCCCCCCCCAAACAGACACTAACTGACCCCCCCAAACAGACACTAACTGACCCCCCCGAACAGACACTAACTGACCCCCCCCAAACACACACTAACTGACACCCCCCCAAACAGACACTAACTGACCCCCCCAATCAGACACTAACTGACCCCCCCCCCAAACAGACACTAACTGACCCCCTCAAACAGACACTAAATGACCCCCCCCCAAACACACACAAACTGCCCCCCCCAACACACACTAACTGACCCCCCTAAACACACACTAACTGACCCCCCCCAAACAGACACAAACTGACCCCCCCAAACAGACACTAACTGACCCCCCCAAACAGACACTAACTGACCCCCCCAAACAGACACTAACAGACCCCCCCAAACACACACTAACTGACCCCCCCAAACACACACTAACTGACCCCCCCAAACAGACACTAACTGACCCCCCCAAACACACACTAACTGACCCCCTCCCAAACACAGACTAACTGACCCCCCCTAAACACACACTAACTGACCCCCCCAAAAGACACTAACTGACCCCCCCCCCAAACAGACACTAACTGACCCCCCCCAAACAGACACTAACTGACCCCCCCCAAACAGACACTAACTGACCCCCCCAAACACACACTAACTGACCCCCCCAAACAGACACTAACTGACCCCCCCAAACAGACACTAACTGACCCCCCCCAAACAGACACTAACTGACCCAACCCCAAACCGACACTAACTGACCCCCCCAAGCAGACACTAACTGACCCCCCCAACAGACACTGACTGCCCCCCCAAACAGACACTAACTGACCCCCCCAAACAGACACTAACTAACCCCCCTCCCAAGCAAACACTAACTGACCCCCCCCAAACAGACACAAACTGACCCCCCCCAAACAGACACTAACTGACCCCCCCAAACAGACACTAACTGACCCCCCCCAATCAGACACTAACTGACCCCCCCCCAAAACAGACACTAACTGACCCCCTCAAACAGACACTAACTGACCCCCCCAAACACACACTAACTGACCCCCCCAAACACACACTAACTGACCCCCCCCAAACACACACTAACTGACCCCCCCAAACAGACACTAACAGACCCCCCCAAACAGACACAAACTGACCCCCCCCCAAACAGACACTAACTGACCCCCCCAAACACACACTAACTGACCCCCCCCAAACACACACTAACTGACCCCCCCAAACACACACTAACTGACCCCCCCAAACAGACACTAACAGACCCCCCCAAACAGACACAAACTGACCCCCCCCCCAAACAGACACTAACTGACCCCCCCAAACACACACTAACTGACCCCCTCCCAAACACACACTAACTGACCCCCCCTAAACACACACTAACTGACCCCCCCAAAAGACACTAACTGACCCCCCCCCCAAACAGACACTAACTGACACCCCCCAAACAGACACTAACTGACCCCCCCAAAAGACACTAACTGACCCCCCCCCCCAAACAGACACTAACTGACACCCCCCAAACAGACACTAACTGACCCCCCAAAACACACACTAACTGACCCCCCCCAAACACACACTAACTGACCCCCCCCCCAAACACACACTAACTGACCCCCCCCAAACAGACACTAACTGACCCTCCCAAACACACACTAACTGACCCCCCCCAAACAGACACTAACTGACCCTCCCAAACAGACACTAACTGACCCCCCCAAACAGACACTAACTGACACCCCCCAAACACACACTAACTGACCCTCCCAAACACACACTAACTGACCCCCCCCAAACACACACTAACTGACCCCCCCCAAACAGACACTAACTGACCCCCCCCCAAACAGACACTAACTGACACCCCCCAAACAGACACTAACTGACCCTCCCAAACACACACTAACTGACCCCCCCAAACAGACACTAACTGACCCCCCCAAACACACACTAACTGACCCCCCCCCAAACAGACACTAACTGACCCTCCCAAACACACACTAACTGACCCCCCCCAAACAGACACTAACTGACCCTCCCAAACAGACACTAACTGACCCCCCCAAACAGACACTAACTGACACCCCCCAAACACACACTAACTGACCCCCCCCCAAACACACACTAACTGACCCCCCCAAACAGACACTAACTGACCCCCCCCCCCAAACACACACTAACTGACCCCCCCAAACAGACACTAACTGACCCCCCCAAACAGACACTAACTGACCCCCCCAAACAGACACTAACTGACCCCCCCCCCAAACAGACACTAACTGACCCAACCCCAAACCGACACTAACTGACCCCCCCAAACAGACACTAACTAACCCCCCTCCCAAGCAGACACTAACTGACCCCCCCAACAGACACTAACGGCCCCCCCAAACAGACACTAACTGACCCCCCCAAACAGACACTAACTAACCCCCCTCCCAAGCAGACACTAACTGACCCCCGCCCCAACAGACACTAACTGACCCAACCCCAAACACACACTAACTGAACCCCCCCAAACAGACACTAACTGACCCCCCCAAACAGACACTAACTGACCCCCCCAAACAGACACTAACTGACCCAACCCCAAACACACACTAACTGAACCCCCCCAAACAGACACTAACTGACCCCCCC
Source organism: Scyliorhinus torazame (assembly GCF_047496885.1). NCBI lineage: Eukaryota > Metazoa > Chordata > Chondrichthyes > Carcharhiniformes > Scyliorhinidae > Scyliorhinus > Scyliorhinus torazame. The sequence continues at coordinate 9,754 of NW_027309425.1, read as the reverse complement.
AGACACACACTAACTGACCCCCCCCAAACACACACTAACTGACCCCCAAATCAGACACTAACTGACCCCCCCAAACAGACACTAACTGACCCCCCCCAAACAGACACTAACTGACCCCCCCCCCAAACAGACACTAACTGAACCCCCCCAAACAGACACTAACTGACCCCCCCAGACACACACTAACTGACCCCCCCCAAACAGACACTAACTGACCCCCAAATCAGACACTAACTGACCCCCCCAAACAGACACTAACTGACCCCCCCCAAACAGACACTAACTGACCCCCAAATCAGACACTAACTGACCCCCCCAAACACACACTAACTGACCCCCCCAAACAAACACTAACTGACCCAACCCCAAACACACACTGACAGACCCCCCCAAACACACACTAACTGACCCCCCCAAACAGACACTAACTGACTTCCCCCAAACACACACTAACTGACCCCCCCCAAACACACACTAACTGACCCCCCCAAACAGACACTAACTGACCCCCCCCCCCAAACACACACTAACTGACCCCCCCAAACAGACACTAACTGACCCCCCCAAACAGACACTAACTGACCCCCCCAAACACACACTAACTGAACCCCCCCAAACAGACATTAACTGACCCCCCCCAAACAGACACTAACTGACCCCCTCCCAAACACACACTAACTGACCCCCCCCAAACAGACACTAACTGACCCTCCCAAACACACACTAACTGCCCCCCCCCAAACACACACTAACTGACCCCCCCCAAACACACACTAACTGACCCCCCCAAACAGACACTAACTGACCCCCCAAACAGACACTAACTGACCACCCCCAAACAGACACTAACTGACCCCCCCAAACAGACACTAACTGACCCCCCCCAATCAGACACTAGCTGACCCCCCCCCCAAACAGACACTAACTGACCCCCTCAAACAGACACTAACTGACCCCCCCAAACACACACTAACTGACCCCCCCAAACACACACTAACTGACCCCCCCAAACACACACTAACTGACCCGCCCAAAACAGACACGAACTGACCCCCCCCCCAAACAGACACTAACTGACCCCCTCCCAAACACACACTAACTGACCCCCCCAATCAGACACTAACTGACCCCCCCAAACAGACACTAACTGACACCCCCCAAACAGACACTAACTGACCCCCCCCCAAACAGACACTAACTGACCCAACCCCAAACCGACACTAACTGACCCCCCCAAACAGACACTAACTGGCCCCCCCAAACACACACTAACTGACCCCCCCAAACACACACTAACTGACCCCCCAAACAGACACTAACTGACCCCCCCAAACACACACTAACTGACCCCCCCAAACACACACTAACTGACCCCCCCAAACAGACACTAACTGACCCCCCCAAACACACACTAACTGACCCCCCCCAAACAGACACTAACAGACCCCCCCCCCAAACAGACACTAACTGACCCCCCCCCCAAACAGACACTAACTGACCCCCCCAAACAGACACTAACAGACCCCCCCAAACACACACTAACTGACCCCCCCAAACACACACTAACTGACCCCCCCAAACAGACACTAACTGACCCCCCCAAACACACACTAACTGACCCCCTCCCAAACACAGACTAACTGACCCCCCCTAAACACACACTAACTGACCCCCCCAAAAGACACTAACTGACCCCCCCCCCAAACAGACACTAACTGACCCCCCCCAAACAGACACTAACTGACCCCCCCCAAACAGACACTAACTGACCCCCCCAAACACACACTAACTGACCCCCCCCAAACAGACACTAACTGACCCCCCCAAACAGACACTAACTGACCCCCCCCAAACAGACACTAACTGACCCAACCCCAAACCGACACTAACTGACCCCCCCAAGCAGACACTAACTGACCCCCCCAACAGACACTGACTGCCCCCCCAAACAGACACTAACTGACCCCCCCAAACAGACACTAACTAACCCCCCTCCCAAGCAAACACTAACTGACCCCCCCCAAACAGACACAAACTGACCCCCCCCAAACAGACACTAACTGACCCCCCCAAACAGACACTAACTGACCCCCCCCAATCAGACACTAACTGACCCCCCCCCAAAACAGACACTAACTGACCCCCTCAAACAGACACTAACTGACCCCCCCAAACACACACTAACTGACCCCCCCAAACACACACTAACTGACCCCCCCCAAACACACACTAACTGACCCCCCCAAACAGACACTAACAGACCCCCCCAAACAGACACAAACTGACCCCCCCCCAAACAGACACTAACTGACCCCCCCAAACACACACTAACTGACCCCCCCCAAACACACACTAACTGACCCCCCCAAACACACACTAACTGACCCCCCCAAACAGACACTAACAGACCCCCCCAAACAGACACAAACTGACCCCCCCCCCAAACAGACACTAACTGACCCCCCCAAACACACACTAACTGACCCCCTCCCAAACACACACTAACTGACCCCCCCTAAACACACACTAACTGACCCCCCCAAAAGACACTAACTGACCCCCCCCCCAAACAGACACTAACTGACACCCCCCAAACAGACACTAACTGACCCCCCCAAAAGACACTAACTGACCCCCCCCCCCAAACAGACACTAACTGACACCCCCCAAACAGACACTAACTGACCCCCCAAAACACACACTAACTGACCCCCCCCAAACACACACTAACTGACCCCCCCCCCAAACACACACTAACTGACCCCCCCCAAACAGACACTAACTGACCCTCCCAAACACACACTAACTGACCCCCCCCAAACAGACACTAACTGACCCTCCCAAACAGACACTAACTGACCCCCCCAAACAGACACTAACTGACACCCCCCAAACACACACTAACTGACCCTCCCAAACACACACTAACTGACCCCCCCCAAACACACACTAACTGACCCCCCCCAAACAGACACTAACTGACCCCCCCCCAAACAGACACTAACTGACACCCCCCAAACAGACACTAACTGACCCTCCCAAACACACACTAACTGACCCCCCCAAACAGACACTAACTGACCCCCCCAAACACACACTAACTGACCCCCCCCCAAACAGACACTAACTGACCCTCCCAAACACACACTAACTGACCCCCCCCAAACAGACACTAACTGACCCTCCCAAACAGACACTAACTGACCCCCCCAAACAGACACTAACTGACACCCCCCAAACACACACTAACTGACCCCCCCCCAAACACACACTAACTGACCCCCCCAAACAGACACTAACTGACCCCCCCCCCCAAACACACACTAACTGACCCCCCCAAACAGACACTAACTGACCCCCCCAAACAGACACTAACTGACCCCCCCAAACAGACACTAACTGACCCCCCCCCAAACAGACACTAACTGACCCAACCCCAAACCGACACTAACTGACCCCCCCAAACAGACACTAACTAACCCCCCTCCCAAGCAGACACTAACTGACCCCCCCAACAGACACTAACGGCCCCCCCAAACAGACACTAACTGACCCCCCCAAACAGACACTAACTAACCCCCCTCCCAAGCAGACACTAACTGACCCCCGCCCCAACAGACACTAACTGACCCAACCCCAAACACACACTAACTGAACCCCCCCAAACAGACACTAACTGACCCCCCCAAACAGACACTAACTGACCCCCCCAAACAGACACTAACTGACCCAACCCCAAACACACACTAACTGAACCCCCCCAAACAGACACTAACTGACCCCCCCAGACACACACTAACTGACCCCCCCCAAACACACACTAACTGACCCCCAAATCAGACACTAACTGACCCCCCCAAACAGACACTAACTGACCCCCCCCAAACAGACACTAACTGACCCCCCCCCCAAACAGACACTAACTGAACCCCCCCAAACAGACACTAACTGACCCCCCCAGACACACACTAACTGACCCCCCCCAAACAGACACTAACTGACCCCCAAATCAGACACTAACTGACCCCCCCAAACAGACACTAACTGACCCCCCCCAAACAGACACTAACTGACCCCCAAATCAGACACTAACTGACCCCCCCAAACACACACTAACTGACCCCCCCAAACAAACACTAACTGACCCAACCCCAAACACACACTGACAGACCCCCCCAAACACACACTAACTGACCCCCCCAAACAGACACTAACTGACTCCCCCCAAACACACACTAACTGACCCCCCCCAAACACACACTAACTGACCCCCCCAAACAGACACTAACTGACCCCCCCCCCCAAACACACACTAACTGACCCCCCCAAACAGACACTAACTGACCCCCCCAAACAGACACTAACTGACCCCCCCAAACACACACTAACTGAACCCCCCCAAACAGACATTAACTGACCCCCCCCAAACAGACACTAACTGACCCCCTCCCAAACACACACTAACTGACCCCCCCCCAAACAGACACTAACTGACCCTCCCAAACACACACTAACTGCCCCCCCCAAACACACACTAACTGACCCCCCCCAAACACACACTAACTGACCCCCCCAAACAGACACTAACTGACCCCCCAAACAGACACTAACTGACCACCCCCAAACAGACACTAACTGACCCCCCCAAACAGACACTAACTGACCCCCCCCAATCAGACACTAGCTGACCCCCCCCCCAAACAGACACTAACTGACCCCCTCAAACAGACACTAACTGACCCCCCCAAACACACACTAACTGACCCCCCCAAACACACACTAACTGACCCCCCCAAACACACACTAACTGACCCGCCCAAAACAGACACGAACTGACCCCCCCCCCAAACAGACACTAACTGACCCCCTCCCAAACACACACTAACTGACCCCCCCAATCAGACACTAACTGACCCCCCCAAACAGACACTAACTGACACCCCCCAAACAGACACTAACTGACCCCCCCCCAAACAGACACTAACTGACCCAACCCCAAACCGACACTAACTGACCCCCCCAAACAGACACTAACTGGCCCCCCCAAACACACACTAACTGACCCCCCCAAACACACACTAACTGACCCCCCAAACAGACACTAACTGACCCCCCCAAACACACACTAACTGACCCCCCCAAACACACACTAACTGACCCCCCCAAACAGACACTAACTGACCCCCCCAAACACACACTAACTGACCCCCCCCAAACAGACACTAACAGACCCCCCCCCCAAACAGACACTAACTGACCCCCCCCCAAACAGACACTAACTGACCCCCCCAAACACACACTAACTGACCCCCTCCCAAACACACACTAACTGACCCCCCCTAAACACACACTAATTGACCCCCCCAAACAGACACTAACTGACCCCCCCCAAACAGACACTAACTGACACCCCCCAAACAGACACTAACTGACCCCCCCAAACAGACACTAACTAACCCCCCCCCCAAACAGACACTAACTGACACCCCGCAAACAGACACTAACACCCCCCAAACAGACACTAACTGACCCCCCCCGAACAGACACTAACTAACACACCCCCCAAACAGACACTAACTGACACCCCCCAAACAGACACTAACTGACCCCCCCAAACAGACACTAACTAACCCCCCCCCCAAACAGACACTAACTGACACCCCCCAAACAGACACTAACACCCCCCAAACAGACACTAACTGACCCCCCCGAACAGACACTAACTAACCCCCCTCCCAAACAGACACTAACTGACCCCCCCCAAACAGACACTAACTGACCCCCCCTAAACACACACTAACTGACCCCCCCAATCAGACATTAACTGACCCCCCCAAACAGACACTAACTGACCCCCCCAAACACACACTAACTGACTCCCCAAACACACACTAACTGACCCCCCCAAACACACACTAACTGACCCCCCCCAAAACACAAACTAACAGACCCCCCCCAAACAGACACTAACTGACCCCCCAAAACACACACTAACTGACCCCCTCCCAAACACACACTAACTGAACCCCCCCAAACAGACACTAACTGAACCCCCCCAAACAGACACTAACTGACCCCCTCCAAACAGACACTAACTGACCCCTCCCAAACAGACACTAACTGACACGCCCCCAAACAGACACTAACTGACCCCCCCAAACAGACACTAACTGACCCCCCCAAACACACACTAACTGACCCCCCCAAACACACACTAACTGATCCCCCCCAAACAGACACTAACTGACCCCCCCAAACAGACACTAACTGACCCCCCCCAAACAGACACTAACTGACCCCCCCAAACACACACTAACTGACCCCCCCAAACACACACTAACTGATCCCCCCCAATCAGACACTAACAGCCCCCAAACAGACACTAACTGACCCCCCCAAACAGACAGTAACACCCCCCCAAACAGACACTAACTGACCCCCCCCAAACAGACACTAATTGACCCCCCCCAAACAGACACTAACTGACCCCCCCAAACTTACACTAACAGCCCCCCAAAGCAGACACTAACTGACCCCCCCCAGCAGACATTAACTGACCCCCCCCAAACAGACACTAACTGACCCCCCCAAACACACACTAACTGACCCCCCCCAAACAGACACTAACTGACCCCCCCAATCAGACACTAACAGCCCCCCCAAACAGACACTAACTGACCCCCCCAAACAGACACTAACACCCCCCCAAACAGACACTAACTGACCCCCCCAAACAGACACTAATTGACCCCCCCCAAACAGACACTAACTGACCCCCCCAAACTGACACTAACAGCCCCCCCAAGCAGACACTAACTGACCACCCCCCCAGCAGACATTAACTGACCCCCCCAAACAGACACTAACTGACCCCCCCAAACACACACTAACTGACCCCCCCAAACAGACACTAACTGAACCCCCCCAAACACACACTAACTGACCCCCCCAAACACACACTAACTGACCCCCCCAAACACACACTAACTGACCCCCCCAAACAGACAATAACTTAACCCCCCCAAACACACACTAACTGACCCCCCCAAACACACACTAACTGAACCCCCCCAAACAGACACTAACTGACCCCCCCAAACACACACTAACTGACCCCCCCCAATCAGACACTAACTAACCCCCCTCCCAAGCAGACACTAACTGACCTCGCCCCAACAGACAATGACTGCCCCCCCCAAACAGACACTAACTGACCCCCCCAAACAGACACTAACTGACCCCCCCAAACAGACACTAACTGAGCCCCCAAACAGACACTAACTGACCCCCCCAAACAGACACTAACTAACCCCCCTCCCAAGCAGACACTAACTGACCCCCCCCCCAACAGACACTGACTGCCCCCCAAACACACACTAACTGACCCCCCCCCAAACAGACACTAACTGACCCCCTCCCAAACAGACACTAACTGACCCCCCCCAAACACACACTAACTGACCCCCCCCAAACAGACACTAACTGACCCCCCCAAACAGACACAAACTGACCCCCCCCAAAAATACACAAACTGACCCCCCAAACAGACACTAACTGACCCCCCCCAAACAGACACTAACTGACCCCCCCAAACACACACTAACTGACCCCCCCAAAACAGACACGAACTGACCCCCCCAAACAGACACTAACTGACCCCCCCAAACAGACACTAACTGACCCCCCCAAACAGACACTAACTGACCGCCCCAAACATACACTACCTGACCCTCCCCCAAACAGACACAAACTGACCCCCTCCCCAAAAAGACACAAACTGACCACCCCAAACAGACACTAACTGACCCCCCCAAACAGACACTAACTGACCCCCCCAAACACACACTAACTGACCCCCCCAAACACACACTAACTGCCCCCCCAAACAGACACTAACTGACCCCCCCAAACACACACTAACTGACCCTCCCAAACACACACTAACTGACCCCCCCCAAACACACACTAACTGACCCCCCCAAACACACACTAACTGACCCCCCCAAACAGACACTAACTGACCCCCCCCCAAACAGACACTAACTGACCCCCCCAAACAGACACTAACTGACCCCCCCGAACAGACACTAACTGACCCCCCCCAAACACACACTAACTGACACCCCCCCAAACAGACACTAACTGACCCCCCCAATCAGACACTAACTGACCCCCCCCCCAAACAGACACTAACTGACCCCCTCAAACAGACACTAAATGACCCCCCCCCAAACACACACAAACTGCCCCCCCCAACACACACTAACTGACCCCCCTAAACACACACTAACTGACCCCCCCCAAACAGACACAAACTGACCCCCCCAAACAGACACTAACTGACCCCCCCAAACAGACACTAACTGACCCCCCCAAACAGACACTAACAGACCCCCCCAAACACACACTAACTGACCCCCCCAAACACACACTAACTGACCCCCCCAAACAGACACTAACTGACCCCCCCAAACACACACTAACTGACCCCCTCCCAAACACAGACTAACTGACCCCCCCTAAACACACACTAACTGACCCCCCCAAAAGACACTAACTGACCCCCCCCCCCAAACAGACACTAACTGACCCCCCCCAAACAGACACTAACTGACCCCCCCCAAACAGACACTAACTGACCCCCCCAAACACACACTAACTGACCCCCCCCAAACAGACACTAACTGACCCCCCCAAACAGACACTAACTGACCCCCCCCAAACAGACACTAACTGACCCAACCCCAAACCGACACTAACTGACCCCCCCAAGCAGACACTAACTGACCCCCCCAACAGACACTGACTGCCCCCCAAACAGACACTAACTGACCCCCCCAAACAGACACTAACTAACCCCCCTCCCAAGCAAACACTAACTGACCCCCCCCAAACAGACACAAACTGACCCCCCCCAAACAGACACTAACTGACCCCCCCAAACAGACACTAACTGACCCCCCCCAATCAGACACTAACTGACCCCCCCCCAAAACAGACACTAACTGACCCCCTCAAACAGACACTAACTGACCCCCCCAAACACACACTAACTGACCCCCCCAAACACACACTAACTGACCCCCCCCAAACACACACTAACTGACCCCCCCAAACAGACACTAACAGACCCCCCCAAACAGACACAAACTGACCCCCCCCCAAACAGACACTAACTGACCCCCCCAAACACACACTAACTGACCCCCCCAAACACACACTAACTGACCCCCCCAAACACACACTAACTGACCCCCCCAAACAGACACTAACAGACCCCCCCAAACAGACACAAACTGACCCCCCCCCCCAAACAGACACTAACTGACCCCCCCAAACACACACTAACTGACCCCCTCCCAAACACACACTAACTGACCCCCCCTAAACACACACTAACTGACCCCCCCAAAAGACACTAACTGACCCCCCCCCCAAACAGACACTAACTGACACCCCCCAAACAGACACTAACTGACCCCCCCAAAAGACACTAACTGACCCCCCCCCCCAAACAGACACTAACTGACACCCCCCAAACAGACACTAACTGACCCCCCAAAACACACACTAACTGACCCCCCCAAACACACACTAACTGACCCCCCCCCAAACACACACTAACTGACCCCCCCCAAACAGACACTAACTGACCCTCCCAAACACACACTAACTGACCCCCCCCAAACAGACACTAACTGACCCTCCCAAACAGACACTAACTGACCCCCCCAAACAGACACTAACTGACACC
>NW_027309424.1:0-34825 GCF_047496885.1 Scyliorhinus torazame | reverse complement strand
TGCGTTTGAGGTAACAAAAGAATAGACATTGAATTTTTTGAACGTCTTTGAACAAAATCCAACAAAGATTAGATGGATTTTAAAATAATGCTTTCTGCATATTGGTAATTATTACCTCAAGAAGGTGGTTTCTGGAAGATTGGTCATGGTCCTTGTTGTAGAGAAACATCACTTTTTGAATTAGAAATACAGCCTTCAACACATTATTTTTCTTGACTTTCTTAATGATGTCTGCCTCTAATTCGACAAAAATGAAAAGGTACCACACAATAACTAAAAGCATTACAAACCAGTCATTAATCTGTTTTTATAAATTTCAGAGGTATCCTCAATTGTATTTAACTTACCTTTAATAATAATAATAATCTTTATTGTCACAAGTAGGCTTACATTAACACTGCAATGAAGTTACTGTGAAAAGACCCGAGTTGCCACATTCCAGCACCTGTTCGGGTACACAGAGGGAGAACTCAGAACGTCCAAATTCACCTAACAGCACGTCTTTCGAGACTTGTGGGAGGAAGCCTACGCAGACACAGGGAGAACGTGCAGACTCCACACACAGTGACCCAAGCCGGGAATCGAACCCGGGAGCCTGGTGCTGTGAAGCAACAGTGCTAACCACTGTGCTACCGTGCTGCCCACATTTCTATCAAAAAGATAAACAGTGGCTATCGTCCTTAGAATTACTATTTGGGTATCTATGCAGTAAGGTGAAGCAACATGACTACCGAAGAGACAGATAAGAGAATTTGGCTCAGTCAGTTCTCCATTGAGCAATCCAATGAGTCCCATTCTCCCGATCTATCCCTGTAACCCTATACGTTTATTTCCTTCATGTGCCCCTCCAATTCCCTGTTGAAATCATTATCACTTCTGCTTCCACCACTCTCGTGGCAGAAAGTTCCAGGTCATTGTACCAACTGGGTAAAAAAGTTATTCCTTACAGTTACCCTGCATCTCTTGCCCAAAACTTTAAATCTGTCGATTTCGGCGTGAGAACAGCTGGTGAGTCAGTTTCAGCGGGAGCATTGCAGAAGTGGCTGCTGGGAGGTAAGTCAACCTTTAAAAGCACTTGTCTTTGCAGGGCAGGCCAGTCGATTTCGGCGGGAGTGGAGCTGGGTAGTCAATTTCAGCAGGAGCTGAGAATTTTTCTTTTTTTTTTAAATTAGTTTTTTAGGCGGGAACAGGAAGTTGACCCGCGGACGTCTGGGAAGACCCTCACCAATAAATTCTGGTGGAGAGGAAACCCGAGACACTACACGTGTAGTGTCTCCCACCCGCCCTCCTCCTCTAACCTAATAATAAAACCCATTGGTCTGAGGTAAGTACCATATTTTATTATATTATTATTATTTTTTATAAAAATTTAATTTAGTTGTTAGCCAGATCTTGGTAGAAAGTTAGAGGAATGCCAGGGAAGGGAGTGCAATGTTCCTCCTGCAGGATGTTTGAGGTGAGGGATGCAGTTAGTGTCCCTGCTGATTTTACCTGCAGGAAGTGCTGCCATCTCCAGCTCCTCCAAGACCGAGTTAGGGAACTGGAGCTGGAGTTGGAAGAACTTCGGATCATTCGGGAGGCAGAAGGGGTCATAGATAGCAGCTTCAGGGAATTAGTTACACCAAAGATTGGAGATGGGTGGGTAACTGTAAGAGGGACTGGGAAAAAGCAGTCAGTGCAGGGATCCCCTGCGGTCGTTCCCCTGAGAAACAAGTATACCGCTTTGGATACTTGTGGGGGGGACGACTTACCAGGGGTAAGCCATGGGGTACGGGCCTCTGGCACGGAGTCTGTCCCTGTTGCTCAGAAGGGAAGGGGGGAGAGGAGCAGAGCATTAGTAATTGGGGACTCTATAGTCAGGGGCACAGATAGGAGATTTTGTGGGAGCGTGAGAGACTTACGTTTGGTATGTTGCCTCCCAGGTGCAAGGGTACGTGATGTCTCGGATCGTGTTTTCCGGGTCCTTGGGGGGAGGGGGAGCAGCCCCAAGTCGTGGTCCACATTGGCACTAACGACATAGGTAGGAAAGGGGACAAGGATGTCAGGCAGGCTTTCAGGGAGCTAGGATGGAAGCTCAAAACTAGAACAAACAGAGTTGTTATCTCTGGGTTGTTGCCCGTGTCACGTGATAGTGAGATGAGGAATAGGGAGAGAGAGCATTTAAACACGTGGCTACAGGGATGGTGCAGGCGGGAGGGATTCAGATTTCTGGATAACTGGGGCTCTTTCTGGGGAAGGTGGGACCTCTACAGACAGGATGGTCTACATCTGAACCTGAGGGGCACAAATATCCTGGGGGGGAGATTTGTTAGTGCTCTTTGGGGGGGTTTAAACTAATGCAGCAGGGGCATGGGAACCTGGATTGTAGTTTTAGGGTAAGTGAGAATGGGAGTATAGAGGTCAGGAGCACAGATTTGACGTCGCAGGAGGGGGCCAGTGTTCAGGTAGGTGGTTTGAAGTGTGTCTACTTCAATGCCAGGAGTATACGAAACAAGGTAGGGGAACTGGCAGCATGGGTTGGTACCTGGGACTTCGATGTTGTGGCCATTTCGGAGACATGGATAGAGCTGGGACAGGAATGGATGTTGCAGGTTCCGGGGTTTAGGTGTTTTAGTAAGCTCAGAGAAGGAGGCAAAAGAGGGGGAGGTGTGGCGCTGCTAGTCAAGAGCAGTATTACGGTGGCGGAGAGGATGCTAGATGGGGACTCTTCTTCCGAGGTAGTATGGGCTGAAGTTAGAAACAGGAAAGGAGAGGTCACCCTGTTGGGAGTTTTTTATAGGCCTCCTAATAGTTCTAGGGATGTAGAGGAAAGGATGGCGAAGATGATTCTGGATGTGAGCGAAAGTAACAGGGTAGTTATTATGGGAGACTTTAACTTTCCAAATATTGACTGGAAAAGATATAGTTCGAGTACAATAGATGGGTCGTTTTTTGTACAGTGTGTGCAGGAGGGTTTCCTGAAACAATATGTTGACAGGCCAACAAGAGGCGAGGCCACGTTGGATTTGGTTTTGGGTAATGAACCAGGCCAGGTGTTGGATTTGGAGGTAGGAGAGCACTTTGGGGACAGTGACCACAATTCGGTGATGTTTAAGTTTAATGATGGAAAGGGATAAGTATACACCGCAGGGCAAGAGTTATAGCTGGGGGAAGGGCAATTATGATGCCATTAGACGTGACTTGGGGGGATAAGGTGGAGAAGTAGGCTGCAAGTGTTGGGCACACTGGATAAGTGGAGCTTGTTCAAGGATCAGCTACTGCGTGTTCTTGATAAGTATGTACCGGTCAGACAGGGAGGAAGGCGTCGAGCGAGGGAACCGTGGTTTACCAAGGAAGTGGAATCTCTTGTTAAGAGGAAGAAGGAGGCCTATGTGAAGATGAAGTGTGAAGTTTCGGTTGGGGCGATGGATAGTTACAAGGTAGCGAGGAAGGATCTAAAGAGAGAGCTAAGACGAGCAAGGAGGGGACATGAGAAGTATTTGGCAGGAAGGATCAAGGAAAACCCAAAAGCTTTCTATAGGTATGTCAGGAATAAGCGAATGACTAGGGAAAGAGTAGGACCAGTCAAGGACAGGGATGGGAAATTGTGTGTGGAGTCTGAAGAGATAGGCGAGATACTAAATGAATATTTTTCGTCAGTATTCACTCAGGAAAAAGATAATGTTGTGGAGGAGAATGCTGAGCCCCAGGCTAATAGAATAGATGGCATTGAGGTACGTAGGGAAGAGGTGTTGGCAATTCTGGACAGGCTGAAAATAGATAAGTCCCCGGGACCTGATGGGATTTATCCTAGGATTCTCTGGGAGGCCAGGGAAGAGATTGCTGGACCTTTGGCTTTGATTTTTATGTCATCATTGGCCACAGGAATGGTGCCAGAGGACTGGAGGACAGCAAATGTGGTCCCTTTGTTCAAAAAGGGGAGCAGAGACAACCCCGGCAACTATAGACCGGTGAGCCTCACGTCTGTAGTGGGTAAAGTCTTGGAGGGGATTATAAGAGACAAGATTTATAATCATCTAGATAGGAATAATATGATCAGGGATAGTCAGCATGGCTTTGTGAAGGGTAGGTCATGCCTCACAAACCTTATTGAGTTCTTTGAGAAGGTGACTGAACAGGTAGACGAGGGTAGAGCAGTTGATGTGGTGTATATGGATTTCAGCAAAGCGTTTGATAAGGTTCCCCACGGTAGGCTATTGCAAAAAATACGGAGGCTGGGGATTGAGGGTGATTTAGAGATGTGGATCAGAAATTGGCTAGCTGAAAGAAGACAGAGGGTGGTGGTTGATGGGAAATGTTCAGAATGGAGTTGTCACAAGTGGAGTACCACAAGGATCTGTTCTGGGGCCGTTGCTGTTTGTCATTTTTATCAATGACCTAGAGGAAGGCGCAGAAGGGTGGGTGAGTAAATTTGCAGACGATACTAAAGTCGGTGGTGTTGTCGATAGTGTGGAAGGATGTAGCAGGTTACAGAGGGATATAGATAAGCTGCAGAGCTGGGCTGAGAGGTGGCAAATGGAGTTTAATGTAGAGAAGTGTGAGGTGATTCACTTTGGAAGGAATAACAGGAATGCGGAATATTTGGCTAATGGTAAAGTTCTTGAAAGTGTGGATGAGCAGAGGGATCTAGGTGTCCATGTACATAGATCCCTGAAAGTTGCCATCCAGGTTGATAGGGTTGTGAAGAAGGCCTATGGAGTGTTGGCCTTTATTGGTAGAGGGATTGAGTTCCGGAGTCATGAGGTCATGTTGCAGCTGTACAAAACTCTGGTACGGCCGCATTTGGAGTATTGCGTACAGTTCTGGTCACCGCATTATAGGAAGGACGTGGAGGCTTTGGAGCGGGTGCAGAGGAGATTTACCAGGATGTTGCCTGGTATGGAGGGAAAATCTTATGAGGAAAGGCTGATGGACTTGAGGTTGTTTTCGTTGGAGAGAAGAAGGTTAGGAGGAGACTTAATAGAGGCATACAAAATGATCAGGGGGTTGGATAGGGTGGACAGTGAGAGCCTTCTCCCGCGGATGGATATGGCTGGCACGAGGGGACATAACTTTAAACTGAGGGGTAATAGATATAGGACAGAGGTCAGAGGTAGGTTCTTTACGCAAAGAGTAGTGAGGCCGTGGAATGCCCTACCTGCTACAGTAGTGAACTCGCCAACATTGAGGGTATTTAAAAGTTTATTGGATAAACATATGGATGATAATGGCATAGTGTAGGTTAGATGGCTTTTGTTTCGGTGCAACATCGTGGGCCGAAGGGCCTGTACTGCGCTGTATTGTTCTATGTTCTATGTTCTATCTGTGTCCCAGGTCCTTGTATCGTCATCTAATAGGATAGTTTTTCCTTGTCTATTTCATCTAAACCCGTCATAGTCTTGTATCAAATCACCGTAGTTAAATGCCCCTTCCCTTCCCTGGAACCATTCTGATTAATCTCCTCTGCACCGTCTCAAGGACCTGTAAATCCTTCCTGCAGTATGGTGACCAGGACTGAAAGCAAATTGCTAATTGTGATCTAATCAGAACTTTATAAAGTTTCAGTATAACGTATCTGCTTTTGTACTCAATCCCTTTATATATTGTTACAAATCCCTGATGACGTTATGTGTGAGAGTATTCTAATTTGAAACACTGGTTTCGTGTGGTGTGTTTTTTTTGGATATTACTGAGAAATGTCTGTGGAAACAGTGGGAACTCAAACCTCTCTTTCGTTAAACAATAATAAAAGTATTTATTAAAGTAGAAGAAAGATAATGAAACGCTATAAAGAACAACCCCAAAAGCGTCTCTCTCCCCCATAATCCTAAACTCTACTGAGACCCCTCCATTTCCTGAACAACAACCATAAATCTATTGGTCAAATCTAACCAGTGACTGCCACACCATACGCCTAAGTTGCCAGGGCTTGGGAATGGTCTTTGGTTCAGCGAAGAAAACAATCTTGTGCACAAACTGGCTTTTGCATTCAGCAGTTAATCTCTAGCTGGTTCCTGAGTTTGGTTGTCACTCCCTCTCACTGTCGCTTTTTCAACACCTCATCTGTGACTAGCCTGCTTCCTGGCTCACAGCACTATGACTACTAAATGTATTACGAGACCAGACCAGACCGCAACAGGGGCTAGGTTTCTGGACATGAACCCAATGTTTTCTTTTAATTTTGTAATACTGTGAGGAAAGGATCTTCACTCCAGGAGTGATGGCACAAAGAAATAAGAATATGGTACATTAAAACAACTTTATTACCAATACCGAACTATAATATCTTTAACATCTCACCAGAAAATAATCTTCCAATTACCCCTTAAACAATACTACTCAATACAGTGAATACAATATCCTTAATTGCTATCCTTATTCCCACTTAAACAACAAGAACAAAAATATCTCAGCTCTCAATCCACCATTAAATACCATAGGAATATTTGCTTTACAGAGACATTCTTTGAGAGAGAGCAATCTTTTGACATAGCTTTAAAGGTGAGATCTAACTCCTGTCAGTCTCATGCAGAAACTCTTTTTGAAGACATACAGCCACTGTCTCAGCTTGTTTCAGCTCCCCCTTATTCGTAGATGCGTCTGCGCTGCTTTAAAGACTGTTAATCTATTTTTAACTGAAGTGCAGAGAGCTAAACCTGACCTGTGGTCACAGCTTCATCCAGACTGCAGTGCTTTTCCTACAAAATGCCTGTTCAAATTCTCTCTCCTTTTCCTTTGCTTCTGTCATTGCCATTATCCCTTTGCTAATCTTTCCATTTCTACCTCAAGCTTTCTTTACATTTCTTTTGAAAAACACACTCTTTTTCCTTTTCTGCCCTCTCTCTTTCCTTATCTTTTATTTCCAATTTCTTCAGTTCTATTTCTTTCCCTTTATCTTTTTCTGCATTTCTAATTGTTTCATTTGTAATTGAATTCTAGCTAATTCTAATGATTCAGGCAGTGTCTCTGGTAAATGTAAATGCTGAGCTAGTGCCTGTATTATCTCTACCTTCTTCATACCTTCTGATAAGGTTAACTTCAGCTTTTCTGCCAATCCCAAAAGTTTTGTTTTATTCACACTTTGCAACCTATGCAGAGTAACCTCTGCCACACCTCGGAAAATGTTTGCAACTGAAAGAGCCATCTACAGTCACTCCCATTTAAACTTCAAAACTTGAAAGACGCACACTAACTTTCAGTTCAATAATCCCAAGCCAAACCTGGAATTATACTTTAATATCCCAGCACAGAGCCCCCAATGTTATCATGATCCCAAGCAAGACCCCAGTGGTGGATAGGAGAGGCAATTCTCTTTGAACATCAACATTTACAAGTTTCTAACCTTTTAAAAAATATCCTGCTTTTTTATTCTTAAGACAAAAGTGAATAACCTTCTTACATTATAGTCCATATGCCATCTTGTTCCCAACTTCCATAACTTGTCTATATCTCTTTGCAGCCTCTATGAATTCCTCATTGCTTTCCTTTCCAACTAGTTTGGTATCATTAGCAAATTTAGATACATTACCCCAGTCTCTTCATTTAAGTCATTAATGTAGATTGTAAATAGCTGAAGCTTATGTAGGGGGCCTGTCCTATTGATTCCCTTATTTCCCATTTATTTTACATTGTGAATATCATTTTGATCCATGAATATTTCATGGACATATACCTTTAAGTCGAGCAAAGGAAGTGAGGATCTCAAAAGTTGCAAAATGGTAACTGTGCTGTGGAGGTTTAGCTTCTGAACAGAGAAAATACAGACTTTTTGGCACTTGAGAGTTTGGAAGGATTCGGTTTGATTGGCTGGCTGGTGGAAAATGAATTGACCAAAGGCCGTATTCTGCCCGGCAACAGGCGGCGATTGGGTCTTACGCGAGTTGGATGATTTTCAGAGGACACAGGAAGTGAGAGTCGGATCCTGGTTGCTGAGAGGAGCAGTTGTGAGTTTCTGTCAGTCTCTCTCTCCCCAGAAATGCTGCCTACTGCCAATTTCTGAACTTGCAGAGAAGTTCTCAAGACCTGAATGAATCTATAGTGAAAACTATTACAAACTCAAATCACAAACTTCAAACTGAAAGCCTAGATTGAAGAAAGGTGTACTGGAAGATGTCCATCTGAAACAAAGACTCTTATCCATTTTGTGTCTTCATTATTTTACACCCCTGTTTCCTCTCTGTTTGTCTGTCTTGTGTGGATGCCAAGGGTGGGCTGAGTTAAAGAAGGGGGGCTGGAACTAGATAACAATTGTATTTGCTGACTATTTAATTATAGTTATTGTTATTAATAAAAATTAATTGCTTTTCAATTTACAAACCTGGGCCGGGATTCTCCCCTACCCGGCGGGGCGGGGGAATCCGGCGTAATGGAGTGGCGGGAACTACTCCGGCGTCGAGCCGCCCCAACGGTGCGGAATTCTCCGCACCTTTAGGGGCCAAGCCCTCACCTTGAGGGGCTAGGCCCGTGCCGGAGTGATTTCCGCCCCACCGGCTGATGGGAAAGGCCTTTGGCGCCACGCTAGCCGGCAGCGAAAGGACTTCGCCGGGCGACGCATGCACGGGAGCGTAGCAGCCGCTCACGGCATCCCCGCGCATGCGCAGTGGAGGGGGTCTCTTCCGCCTACGCCATAGTGGAGACCATGGCGAAGGCGGAAGAAAAAGAGTGCCCCCACGGCACAGGCTTGCCCGCCAATCGGATGGCCCCGATCGCGGGCCAGGCCACCGTGGGGGCACCCCCCCGGGGCCAGATCTCCCCCCGCCCCCCCAGGACCCGGGAGCATGCCCGTGCCGTCTGCCCCTGCCGGTAAGGTAGGTGGTTCAATCCACGCCGGCTGGCGAGGGTTGACAGCGGCGGGACTTCGGCCCATCGCGGGCCGGAGAATCGGCGGGTGGAGCCCGCCGATCGGCGTGGCGCGATTCCCGCCCCCGCCGATTCTCTGGTGGCGGAGAATTCGGGACGCGGCGGGGGCGAGATTCATGCCAGCCCCCGGCGATTCTCCGACCCCCGCCCCAGGTGACTGTAGTTATTGGGCAACCAAAAACCAGAGACTTTGGGTATTTTCCCAGAATTAACTGTTCATTTCAATTGTGACTCCGGGTCAAATAGGGCTGGAATTGACTGCGCTCTAGCCCAAGGTATCGTTACACCTAGCACTGATCTTTGTAGAATCTAATATTCGCCGTCTGCCAACTTGAAAAATCCCCACTTGTGCCCACTCTCTTGTTTTCTGTGCAATAGCCAATCCTCTCTCCATGCCGGTACGTTTATTCCAACTCCATGTGCCTTTATTTTGCCTAGCAACCTTTTGTGTGATACCTTATCGAATGCCTTCTTAAAATTCAGGACTTCTACATTTACTAGTTCCCCTTTGTTTAGCCTACCAGTTAAATCTTCAAAAAACTCTTAAGAAATTTTCCAAACAGGGTTTCTCTTTAATAAAACCAGACTGACTTGTTCTAATCATGCTCTGCTTTTCGAAATGCACTGCTCATGATAGATTCCAGCATTTTCCCAACAACTGGTGTTAGGCTAACTGACCTGCAGTTCACTATTTTCTCTCTCCCTACTTTTGTGAAAAGGAGTGTAACATTTGCCATCTTCCAATCTACTGGGACGATTTCTGAATCAAAGGAATTCTGAAAAGTCTGTCTCTGCAGCTACTATTTTTAGAACCCTATGGTGTGGGGCATCAGATTGCAGGAATTTATTGTATTTTAATTACTTATGTTTATCGAATTCTTTATCTCTGCTGATATGAATTTCCCCAAATTCCTCACTCTTCCTTAGCCTCTAGGTTATTGTTTACTTTTAGTACGGAAAGGTTGCAGTGGCGCCAAGCCGGCGAGGAAGGGGCTTGGCGCCACTGCAACCGGCGCGAAGGGCCTGCGCCGGCCGGGGCGAGTTGGCGCATGTGCGGGAGAGCAAGCATGTGCTGGCGTCATCCCAGCGCATGCGCGGTGCGGTTCATCTCCCTGTCGGCTATTGCAGAGGACCACAGCAGCCGACACGGACGCTCGAGGGCACAGGTACGGCGGCGGATCGGTGGGCCACGATCACGGGCCAGGCCACCGTGGGGGCACCTCCCGGGGCCAGATCCCCCCGCACCACCCCCTAGGACCCCGGAGGCCGCCCGCGCAGCCAGGTCCAGCCGGTAAGTACCTGTTTTAATAACGACGGCTGTACCGGCCTAAAACGGTCGGCCACTCGGCCCATCGTGGGCCAGAGAATCGCCGGGGGGGCCGCTGCCAACGGCCCCCGACGGGCGCGGCGCGATTCCCATCCCTGCCAAATCCCCGGCGCCGGAGAATTCGGCAGCCGGCGGGGATGGAATTCACGCCGCCCCCCCGGCGCTTCTCCGACCCGGCGTGGGTCAGAGAATCCCGCCCCTGTTCAGTGCATCCACCATTTCCTCATTCCCCCTTATAAATTCTCCTGTATCTGCTTCCAAGGGACCAAGAGTTCCTCTTCCGTTTTATATACTTACTAAAGCTCACAATCTGTTTTTATATTTCTGGCTAGTTCATCCTCATTATATTTTTCCCCTTTTTATCAACTTTTTGGTAGCCTTTTGCTGGTTTCTAAAACACTCTCAAACCTCAGACTTACTACTTTTTTTCCAACATTGTAAGACTCTTCTTTTAATATAATACTATCCTTAACTGCCTGAGTGATCTGAGTTCTTGTTTTTCATTGGAATTTATTTTTGTTGAACAGTTTGAATTGTTTCTTTAAATGTTTTACATTGTTCATTTACCGCCATTCCTTTTAGTCTATTTACCCAAATAGACTGGGTATAGACACCCAAATAGGGGCACGACCACAGTGGTTAACACTGTTGCTTCACAGCGCCAGGGTCCCAGGTTCAATTCGCGGCTTGGTCACTGTCTGCGCGGAGTCTGCATGTTCTCCTTATATCTGCGTGGGTTTCCTCCAGGTGCTCCAGTTTCCACTCACACGTCTCAAAAGACGTGCTGTGAGGTAATTTGGACATTCTGAATTCTCCCTCCATGTACCCAAACAGGCACTGGAGTGTGGCGACTGGGGGATTTTCTCAGTAACTTCATTGCAGTGTTAATGTAAGCCTACTTGTGACAATAAAGATTATTATTTATTATACAAATAACTTAGATAATTCTCCCCTCATACCCATGTAATTGTCTTTAAGTTTTAGATTTTTGCTTGCAATTAGAATATGTCACTTTCAAACTTAATGTGAAATTGAATGGTACTAAGGTCACTTTTTCCCAGTTCATCTTTTACTAGGACATGATTAATTAACCCTGCTTCATCACACAACACTAAATCTAGTCAGTTACACTACTGCTCCAGGAAACTGTCATGAAAATATTCTACAAACCAATCTTCTGGAGTACTCTTGCCAATTTCATTGTTCCAGTCTATATGAATATTAAATGCCCCAACAATTATTACATTTCCTTTGTTACAGGCTCCAATAATTTCTTGTTTAATGCTCTGCCCAATGGTATAACTATTGTTAGGGGGTTTATAAACAACTCCAATTAATGTTTTATGACTCGTGAGTGGTGATTTTCCACTCCTGTTTTCAGCAGGCGGGAATGTCTCTGGTGGCGGAAATCGAGGGGTAGACCCAAAAATACTTGCTGGTGGGATTTCTCTGCTCAATTGGCCTTGCTATCCATCAGTGATGAAATGGGATTCCCGCTATGCAATAACGGGAAGCCCTTATAATACATTTAAATATAATTAGTGTGTCTCCCTGCTGTAACATCCCCCTACGTAGAAAAATCCCCACACCCACCGGTGGCATGACGTCACATCAATGTGGTTTAAAAGTTTTTAAAAGCAGGGAACTGGTGAACACAATCCATGTGGGCACACAGGTGATTACAGCCCCCAGGGAGAGAGGGTCATCATGTCCCCTGGCACTACCTTTGTCACATATCGGGAACCTCCTCCTGACACTGCCAGGGGGCAATGCTGGGAGGGGGGGTTCCATGGGGAAGGCTCCATGTCTGTGAAGTGGGGAATTCCATGGTGTGGGTTTCCTTTTATCTACTTTTATCTGACTGATATTGGGGTGTCCTTACTGTCAAGAGCCGTGGTAGTTGTCAGGGCAGGCTCATTCAGAGCCCACCATCCTAGTGTGACATTTTGGGTCCCACATGCTTGATGTTTTTTTAAAGTGTTTAAAAATATGGCGGGAAAAGCCAGCAGTGCAGCCGGTGGACTACACTACACCTTTCCTGTCTGAGTTGACACTTATACAAAAAGTGAGAAACTTCTGCCCTTGTTCTTTTTAATTTGCACCCATACTGATTCTGTTTCATGAATGTCAGAGGCCAGATCCATTCTCACTTTTATCCTTTACGGTAAGGACTATCCTACCTCATTTGCCATTTTGTCTGTCTTTCTGAAATATTTTGTACTCTGAATATTTACTTCCCAACCCCACCTTGTAACCATGGGCAGGATTTAACTAAATGGGAACAAAGTCACATAGCGAGCGCGTTTCCAAGTGCTCGCAGCTATAAAATGGCACCCCGGTTAGATAGGGGGCTTCAGCAGGGAACGCATAGCCGAGACTGCACATTGCCCATTTTGAGCACTGAGGGGTTGTGTAGTGAGAGATCAGGGCATCGTTTTTAAATGACGCCCCAATCTCGAGCTCCCAAAGCGATCCCCAACACTCCCCCAGCACCAACACACGATGGGAGAGTCACCGGCCCCTCCGCACTCCCCAACACCCGCACAGGGCACATCAGCCCGATCGGCATGGCACAGAAAATGTCAACTTTGCACCTTGGCAGTGCCAACCTAGCACCCTGGCAGCGCCCTGCCAGCTGGCAGTGCCACATGGGTACCTTGGCAGTCACAGGCTGGCACCCAGGTGGCACTGCCAGAGTGCCCAGGTGGCACCAGTGCCAGGGTACCACCCTGCCACAAGGGCATGCACCTGGTAGCCTCCGATCCCCTGGGCGACCCCCATAATTGCTGTTCCACCTGGTCCCCGTTTCTGGAGACCAGTGTGAACGATGCTCGCCCGAGGTCTCCAAGGAAAAGGGGATAGGTCCCAACACCTCGGGGACCTGGGGAAACTACGCATTAAAATGATACTAGCTGTCCTGCTTTAATATGCAGATTTGCTTAAAAGTGATCCTGCTCACAGTGGGCGGGCTTTACATTGTAACATCTCACAAGATCACTTTAGATCTCGCGAGGCGTTGCGAGCCGGGTAGATCCCATGAGCGGGGTCTCCCAGCTTCTCTCGGGCATGCTGTGCTGCTTTTCGGCCACTGCGTGGCCGTTCAATCGCACCCCATGTCTCTGTAATAGCGATGAGATCTAAATCATTCACCTGTATTTGTGTCACGAGTTCATCTGTCTCATTGCAGATGCTTCATGCATTAGAATAAAGAAGTTAATTTCATTTTTTTAAACTCCTGTACGCTGATAATTCGCTGATGTACATTTTTTTTGAACTCACTGCCCCTTTCTGACCCACTGTGCTGTCTTTACCCACATCACTATACTATTATGACCTATACCTTGACCTTTCTCTAATCTCCATTCACCCAAATGCTCCCCCACCTGAATTCGCTCAAAGCCTTGTTCATAGCCCGAGTTATACAATTGGTCAGGACACTGGTCCCAGCCCGGTTGCAGTGAAGTCCATCCCAACAGAATATCTCACTCTTCCCAGAGTACTGATGCAAGTGCCCCATGAATTAAAACCCCTTCTTACCATATGTTTAATAATAATTAAGAATCTTTATTGTCACAAGTAGGCTTACATTAACACTGCAATGAAGTTACTGTGAAAAGCCCAGAGTCGCCACATTAACACATACAGTCCCTCTCCCCCCAACCCCCCAATGTTCGATGTGATCCAATTCTCAAAAGTACATAATGAATAATGCCCATGAATTGTAGAACCCCTCCATCCTTCCCCTCAGTTCAAATTTGACCTTCTCAAGGATCAAGAATTCCAGCAGGTCCCCCCGCCACGGCAGGGCACAGGATGGAGAGGTTGATCTCCATCCCAACAGGATCTGCCTTTGGGTTATCAACGAGGCGAAGACTACAACATCTGCCTCCGCATTCATTTCCAACCCCGGCTGGTCCAACACCCCGAATATGGCTCCCGAGAGCCCGAGTCCAGTTTCACATGCACCACTTTAGAGATTACCCGAAACACCTCCTACCAGTAATCCTCCAGCTTTGGACAGGACCAAAACATGTGAACGTGGTTTGCGGAGCCCCCCCGCAACGTTCACACACATCTTCTACCTCCTCGCCCTTGTGAGGTGTGCTCTGTATACCACCTTCAGCTGTATCAACTTCAACCTCGCAACACGAGTTAGAGGCATTCACCCTCTGGAGCACCTCCATTCCCTCTCCCAACTCTTCCTCCTGCTTTGTCTTTATCCCTTCCAGTGGTGTCTTCTCCTCTTCCAAAACAGCCCCGTAAACCGCCGACACTAACCCCTTGTCCAGTCCCCCTGTCGTCAGCACCTCCTCCAGCAATGTGGAAGCCGGCTCTACCGGGAAGCTCTGTATCTCCTTTCTGATAAAGTCTCAAACCTGCATGTATCTAAATATTTCCCCCTGCTCCCACCCATACTTCGTTCCCAGCTCCTTTAATCTTGCAAACCGACCCCCAAGAAACAAATCTTTTAGTGTCCTAATTCCTTTCTCCTCTCATCTCAAAAATTTCCATCCCACTTCCCTGGCTCAAATCTATGGTTCCCCCGAATCCTAGCGTTAGATTCATGCTGGACAAAGGTGTTTGTCCGTGTGGGAGTTGGTTAAATTCCAATTGTTCCTTTTCGTTCGACCAACTTGAATGACATCCTTCACCATGGTGCCATGGTCAGTTTGTTAATCCAACTTGCACTCCTTCTCCTCATTCACACAGGGAATAAGCACTTTGTGACTACTGCATAAAGTCAGGGGCTTAGGCTTCTCTGTTAATGCATGCTGTGCCCCCATGCCATCCTGATTTGCAGTCACACCCTCCTAACTCTTACCACCTCTAAAGTTCTAATTATCCATGTCTACAAAGCATTCCATGTCCAAATGCTGCAAAATCTGGGCAATTAGGCTCAGACTGACAAATAGCAGGTGACATGCACACCACACAAGTGCCGGGCAATGACCATCTTCAACAAGAGAGAATCTAACCATTGTCCCTTGGTGCTCTTTCACTCCCCCGGCACCTGTCCAAACCTGATCTCACTTCCCCAGCCTTACACCAGCCTCAGAAAGGCCACTCAGATCCATTGCGCTCCAAATGCAACAACACACCAAAAACCAACACAAAAGAAATTGTGTTTATATGATTTCCATATTTAGTCTTACCTGTTGAAATGGTAAAGCCATAATTTTCATGAGGACCAATGATTTCTTGATTGTTGTTTTCGTAGTTTGTTGACTCTTCAATGGATAAAGAAAAGTAAAAGGAACAGTTGAGGGCATCAGAGACTTTCTATTAATTTTCTGTGATTTACACCACAAATATTGACTTACAAGCTCTCTTTAATCCCAGTGATTGGGATGCTCATTCACAGCTGTTGGAGCTATTTTCCAATATGGAAGTGCATACTTCAGCCCATTATCACTTACTATTTGTTTTCTTTTTGTTTCTGTACTGCTTCTTTTCCAGATATAAAAGTTTCTCTTTTCTTCAACATTGTCCTCAAGGACAACTTGCCTTCGTGTAGTGCTTTTAAAATGATAAAAATCCTCCAAACTAATTCATAATTCAAAATAAAATACAAATGGGAGCAGTAGGGCAAATAACAGAACTGCCAAAGTAACTTTGGAGAATCAGATTCTAAGAAGGCCTTCAAAAGGTACAGAAAGATGCATCAAAGCAGGGAGAAGTGTTTCGAAAGAGAATTCTTGTATGCGGGGACAAGACAGTTGAAATGTTTGTCATTGATGCTAGAGTGGAGAGGGGATATACACAATCAGCAAGAGTTGGTTGAGCAGGAATATTGACTTGGAGAAGGCTGCAGAAGTTAAGTACACTGAAGGAATACAGGCATTTGTAAACAAGAAAAATTACTCTGGTGGCATCGCTGACAATACCAATCTATGTTGGATCAAGATGCTTATATCAATAGTTAGAAGCGCCAAAGGAGATACAGAGCACTTTCCCACAAGTAAGTAGTAACTGAATATTTCCAGTAATTCTGGAACTTCGGAACAGGAGTAGGCCATTCAACCCCTCAACACTGTTCCACCATTCAATTAAATCTTGACTAATTTGTATCTTCATTACATTTAGCAATGACAACAACATACATTTATATCGCATCATTAATATATTAAAACATCCAAGGTGTTTCAGAGGGGCGATATCAAATAACATTTGACATTAAACCACATAGGGAACTAGGGAGCTATTAGAGTAGATGGTAGGGGGAGATATTAGAGTAGATAGTAGATTTTAGGAAGTGTCTTAAAGGATGATAGAGTGGTAGAGATTTTTGAAAGAAGTTCCAAAGCTGCTAAAGGCACCAATGATGGAATGATTAAAATTGGGATTGTGAAGCAGTCAGAATTGAAAAATTGCAGTTATCTTGCAAGGTTGTAGAAGTATGATAGGGAGTAGCAAAACCATGGAAGATTTGGAAATAAGAATGAGAATTTTAAAATTGTGGTGATACTTAACCAGGAGCCAATATAGGAGTACAAGCACAGATGAATTCACAGAGGTGAATGGACTTGGTGCAAGTTCAGCACTGGCAGCAGAATTTTGGATGAGCTTAAATTTTAAGGAGGGCAGCAAGTGGGAGGCTGGTCATGAGTGCCAAATCTAGAGCTTCCATCAGTAGTTAAGCTGAGACAGGGTTGAAGTCTTAGGGGCGGCACAGTGGCATAATGGTTAGCACTGCTGTCTCACAGCATCAGGGACCGTTCTCCCCGTGTCTGCATGGGTTTCCTCCGGGTGCTCCGCTTTCTTCTCACAGTTCAAAGATGTGCAGGTGAGGGAGATTGACCATTCTAAATTGCCTTTTAATGTCAAAAGGTTAGGTGGAGTCATGGGGATAGGGTGGGGGTGATCATTCGTAGGGTTGGTGCAGGCTCGATGGGCCTCCTTCTGCACTGTAGGGATTCTAGGAAGTCTACCAATGCTATGGAGGAGACATGTGGTCAGAAGCTCGAGGTCAAACATGACACCAAGGTTAGAACGATCTGATTAAGTTTTGGTCATCCTCCACAGGAAGGTTTAGAATAGAGAAGGCTAGAACAGCTCAGCAGTTCTCAAAGTTGAGTTCAGCAACTTTAGATTTTGACGTTTCTCCCTCATCTTAAGCCCCTCTTTCTTCCATTTTCCTTTTCAAAAAAATATTTCATACGTGATTGCTTCAATGCAAAACACCCCCTCCTCCTTTCACACCTGGCTATCCTTAGTTTGTTCTTAAAGTTGCTACTTTTTGTTGCAGTTTCTTTTGTTCTCGCACGTTCTCCCTTCCTTCAGTTGCGATGAATGATCTATGACTTGAAACGTTAACTCTGTTTCTCTCCCAATTCAGGATGGCAGACCGGCTGACGTTTTCCACCTGTTGAGGTTTCTCCTGTTCTTGTTTCAGATTCCAGCATCCACAGTATTTTGCTTATTATAGAATCAGAGACTAGGGAGTGGAGTTTGCAGTGGGGACCAATGACAATGGCTTCAGTCTTCATCATATTAAGTTTGGGGAAATACACCACTGGATGTCAGACAATCCATCTGACAATTATAAAGTAGATGGGTAAAGAAAAGATTTGGCGAGATAGACTAGGGATGGAATTTTCCATCCCTCCTCACAGCTGGTTTTCCTACGGCTCGACACAGGCTGCAGATGGAATCAACTGGTCCTGCCGAAGTCAATGGCAATTTCTATGACTCGTTCATTTTGCTGCTGGGAAACCTGCAGCAGGGGGCAACTTCAGCAAGACCTGAAGACAGAACCTGAAGATCCCACTAGCAGGAAGGGCTGGAAAATCAGCCCAAGGTGTCATTAGCATACACATGAAAACTGATGCTGTGCTTTTGGATCATAGTTTATGGATGAGAAATGGACGGACATGCACAAACATAGAGATCCTTGGCCGACTCCAGAGGTAATGGAATAAGAGTGGGAAGAGAAGTCATTGCAGGTGGTACTCTGGCTATGACTGGATAAAGAATAGAATCACCCCACCCAGCTGGATGACAGCAGAGAGATCTTAAAGTGTGTCACCCATTTCAAAGGCTTTTGACAGGTCAAGGAGGAGGAATTATTTACCTTTGTCTCAGTTACATAGGCTGTAATTTGTGACTTTGATCAAAGCCACTTTGGTATTGTGGCAAACCTAATTGGAGGAATTCAAACATGGAGCTCCAGGGAAGATGGGCACAGTATTAGGAGACAACAGTTAAAGTGACCTCAGGTTCCTGCCTTTTAACCAATTCCTTACTCATGTCATTAGGTTGCCTCTTAATTCAATTGAGAACTACAAATGAATTAAGAGCAATCTTGAAAAGGCCATGTTTCCAGTATTCCCAGCAGCGGGAGGGAGTAATAACCGTGAGAGGATGGAAAAGCCCAAGGAAATGATTGTCTGCAAGTTTTCACATGACACCGAACACTATTATTACAGAAGTAAAGCCACTATTGAACTGAGGGGGAAAGATCACCAAGACACAGAAAGGCGGGAAATAACTGGAGCAATCTGCATTCATATTTATAAACTACTTTCACAGAGGCACAAAAGTTAATTTTATAGCATATCAACCAATGTTATAAAAGTAGCTAGAGGTCACAGCAAAAAAGACAAGTGTGCCAAAACAGAGGAAATTCCCACCTAGCAGAGTTGCTAATTTATGTGGTGCTACCATGAGGAGACCTCTTCTACAAAAGAAGAGAAGTAGCAGACAGCCAATTAAAAGCAACATTGACCTTTGTCTAAGAGCCAGTCACTTCAGTCACTGTCAACTTATGGCGGCGGAAAGATAATTAACAAATTTTTATCATAAAAAATATTACTCACTGACCAAAAATGTTATTTGCAGTTTTACAATTTTTCAAATATGTAATTTTAATATTCTACATAATATTATTGTAGGTGTAATAACTAACCACAATTCATTTTGAGGAGTTTAAATGCCACTCTGTAATAAACCTGAATAAGCTCCAGATGTAAATCCATGATGAAAGTGCCGAGAGCTGTCACTTTAGATGAATCTTCTTTGGGAACATCAGGTTCTTCAGTTTGATTCAATAAGCTAGAGGACCGGTAAATATAATCGTCTAGCTGCAATAAAGAAAAAAATGAACTGAGCAGTGAAATAAAAATTAAACCAAGGAGATAAAAATGCTTTGGGATTTTTTGTTTTTGCATTTTGCTCCTGGGGTAGTGCCCATATCAAGGAGTAAAGATCAGAAAACAGAAACCCAAACATGTTTTGTCAAGTCTCTGAACACATTTTTGCTGCTCAGGATTTCCAGAACTGAGAAGCAGAGTAGGATTGGCATGAAGACCAGCTCGATGGAGTACTGCTTTGACAGAGTAACGCTTGGAATTTGAGACGGATGCAAGTGGCGTATTTAGGTTGGAGACTGAGTATAGGAAATGAAGATTTGAAGTGAGGGAGAAAGTTTCGAGGGAAATTACCAACATTAAAAGCAACTTCTGCAAACAGCTGTATCGACATCCCGAACAGGTCAGGAGTCTATTGATGTGCAGCTGAAAGTGTTTCCAGATAATACTCTAATGATGACCATGAAATCATTATCGACTGTCGTAAAAACCCGACAGGTTCACTATTGTCCCTTGGGGAAGAAAATCTACCGTCTTTACCTGGTCTGGCCTACACATGACTCCAGATCCACAGCAATGTGGTAGACTCTTAAATGTCCTCTGAAATGGTCGGGCAAACCACTCAGATACACTCAACCACTATAAAGGAAACAAAAAGGAATAGAGACAGATTGATCACCTGGCATTGACTTAGGCACCAGGAACGACAAGCGCAAACCCAGCCCTGTTGATCTTGAATGGTCGCCCTTACTAACATCTGGGGGCTTGTGTCAAAATTGGGAGAGCTATCTTACAGACTAGCCAAGCAACAACCTAACGTAGTCATACTCAAGGAATCATACCTTACAGATAATGTCCCAGGCACCACTATCACCATTCCTGGGTATATCCTGTCCCACCGGCAGGACAGACCCAACAGAGGTGGTGGCACAGTGGTAGGCAGTGGGGATGAAGTTACCCTGGGAGTCCTCAACATCGACTGTGCATCCCACAAAGTCTCATGGTACCAAGTCAAACATGGGCAAGGAAACCTCCAGCTGATTACCACATACTGTCCTCCCTCAGCTGATGAATCAGTACTCCATGTTGAACACCACTTGGATGAAGCACTGATAGCAACAAGGGCACAGAATGTACTCTGAATGGGGGACTTCAATATCCATCACAAAGAGTGGCTCGTAGTACCATCACAGGCTAAATTCGCCAGGTTCAAAAGGACATAGCTGCTAGACTGGGACTGCGGCAGGTGATGAGGAACCAGCAAGAGCTAAAAACTTACTTGACCTCATCCTCACCAACTGTAGATGCTTCTGTCCATGACAGTATTGGGAGGAGTGGCCACCACACAGCCCTTGTGGTGACAAAGTCTTGCCTTGACATTAAGGATACTGTTATAGCCTGCCTGTGACTATTGGGCACGTTTTATAGGGCCCAATCAACTAAATAAAAGAACACAAACTAACTGGTGGACAAATTAAAAGGGGCCACTCCCAAAGAACAAAAGGAGCACAGCCCAAAAGGAATAAATAGGAAACGGAAACTTAAAAACGATAAAACCAAGATGTGAAAATCGGGGTCGATAAAGCTGTCCAATCCCTGTGGTGCCCACGAGCATGGAAGGCCTTGAGTATGCCCGTGGATAGCGCATGTTCCCCTTCCAGGGACACCCGGCCACGAATGAGGCCGCGGAGGAGGAGCAGACAGTCCAGCCGGATGGCCACCTTGGTCGAAATGGCTAGATGTGCATCGGGTGGGAGGTACAATGTCCCGCGCGACGATCGAGAATATGCGTTTGTCTTTCAGCACGCATGGCCTCCCTG
This sequence comes from Scyliorhinus torazame, assembly GCF_047496885.1. Classification (NCBI taxonomy): domain Eukaryota; kingdom Metazoa; phylum Chordata; class Chondrichthyes; order Carcharhiniformes; family Scyliorhinidae; genus Scyliorhinus; species Scyliorhinus torazame. Next base: position 13,754 of record NW_027309424.1, on the reverse strand, counting down.
GAGGCGAGGGGTGAGGAGTTTGCAGGGTTCATGAACGGCATACGCCATACCCGCACTGCTCCGTATCACCCGGCTTCCAATGGGTCGGCGGAGCACGCAGTGCAGATGTTCAAATAGAGCCTAAAGAAACAGTCTTCCAGTCATACACTAGACTGGCTCGATTTTTGTTTTCTCATAGGACCACTCCACATGCGGTGACTGGGGTACCTCTCGCGGAACTCCTAATGGGCCACAGACTTCTTATCCGCCTCAGCATGGTTTTCCCAGACATTGGCGCAAAGTTACGCCGAACTCAGGAATGGCAGGGCATGGCCCTTCTCGACATCGGTCGATCTAACAGTTTGAGCCCATTGACCTGGTGTTTGTTCAGAAGTTTGCTGGTGGTGCCCAGTGAGTACCTGGAGTTATCTTTCGACGAACGGGCTGATCTCTTACCAGGTGCAAGCCCAGGTCGCCTCTTTCACGGATTCACCGCCCCCGGAGATCACTTCTCCAGCCCTAACGATCACCGGATTCGCACACAGTGGAGGTTCATCCTTGTGATCTTCCTCTGGCGCCGCACTCACACCCTGCTTGGGTCGTTGCAGAACCCCATGGAGATACTGACGGAGGTTTTGGACTCCAACTCTGAGATGGACACACAGGACACCTCCAAGGGGGAGTCCTCGGTCCCATTGACGGTGGATATACAGCCGTTATGCCGTTCGTCTCGGAAGCGCCATTCACCTTCTCGTTACAAGCCGCCCGATCCAGTGTCTTGTGAGAGTGATGTCCGTCCTGTGGTAAAACGAGTCTGACCCCCTCCTTCGCCAGGGTCTTCGGTGGATTCATCGGACTTTGCGGGGGGGAGGAATGTTACAACCTGCCTCAATACTATTGGCTGGGGACTATTGGGTATCCCGAGTTTGAGCTGCCCCAATGAGGAGGACGGAGAAATCATTAGCAGTTTCATCGGCATAAATAGAGCTGGCCAGTGTGGTTCCAGCTAGAGGGGTGAAGCAATGGTGAACTCTACAACTGCTGTTGTATAGATGTAATTGTAAATAAAGGTATTTCTTTTTGACTCAACAAACTCGTACTGGATTGTTCGTGGCCCTCAGAAAATATACTGTCCATTGTGTTGTGTGGCACTACCAACGTGCTAAATTGGATAGACTTTGGACAGATTTAACAACTCAAGGCTCGGCATCCATGAGGACATCAGCAGCAACTGAAGTGCATTCAATCACAATCTTTAACCTTGTGGCCTGGCACCCCATCTACCATTACCATCAAGCCTGACTCAATGAAGAGTGCAGGAGGGCATTCCAAGAGCAACATCAGGTATACCTAAAAATGAAGCATCAACCTGGTGAAGCTACAACACAAGATTACTTGTCTGCCTGATGGCATAGGCAGCAAGTAATGGACTAAGCTAAGCAATCCCACAACCAACGGTTCAGATTTAAGCTCTGCATTCCTGCCACATCCAGCAGTGAATGGTGGTGGTCAATTAAACAATTCACTGGAGGAGGAGGCTCCACAAATATCCCAATCCTCATTGGAGGAGGAGCCCAGTGTATCATTGCAAAAGATATGGTTGAAGCATTTGCAACAATCTTCAGCCATAAGTACCAAGTGCATGATCCATCTCGGACTCTTCTGGAGGTCCTCATTGCCAGTCTTCAGCCAATTCGATTCACTCAATGCGATAGCAAGGAACAGCTGAAGGCACTGAATACTGCAATATTCCAGCAATAGTACTGAAGACTTGTGCCCGAGAGCTTGCCGCACCCATAGCCAAGCTGTTCATGTACAGCGACAACATTGGCAACTACCCAGCAATGTGGAAAATTTCCGCGATAATGTCCTGTACACAAGAAACAGGACATATCCAAACTGGCCAATTGCTGCCACTCTCCAACAGTCTACTCTCGTTCATCAGCAAAGTGACGGAAGGCATCATCGACAGTGCTGTCAATCAGCACTTATTCAGCAATAAGCTGCTCATGGATGCTCAGTTTGAGTTCCACCAGGATCACTCAGCTCTTGACCTCATTACAGCCTAGGTTCAAACATGGACAAAAAAGCTGAACTCCAGAGGTGAGGTGTGACTGACACAAAAGAAGATGGTTCTGGTGGATGGTGTCAATCATCTCAGTTTCAGGACATCAGTACAGGAGTTCCTCAAATAGGGTCCGAGGCCCAACCATCTTCAGCTGCTTCATCAATGACCTTCCCTCTATTACAAAGCCGAAAGTAGGGATGTTCGCTGATGACTGCACAATGTTGAGTACTGAAGCCAGACCAAATTGCATGCTGGTTAAAAAGTGGCCAGCTCAGCCAAGTGACTCTAACTAAATATAACAAGCTGAGGGCTCAACAGATTGTCATTGCAGGTGATTACAGCTGTGTCAGAAGATAACCTAATAATTGAAGGAATGAGATCTTGTCTGATGAGACAAACACCAAGAGATAATCTGATTAACTGGAACATTGAGATTGTGTCTGCTGAAATGATAGGATTTGGTAGGTTGCGATATGCAGGAATGTAGGTACCGAGTCACGCACCTCCTTCAGAAATATGGTATAAATATACTGGTGAACAGAACGCTTGCATCAACAACTCGGGAACAACCATTGCAAGAAGAGGAAAGAGGAATCGTGAGCTTGGAGCCCCGGAGACGGTGAGCTGGAGCCCAAAGATATTTGTGGGGAGCCGCTAAATATTTATTTTTGTTGTTACTGAAAATGTAAATAGCAGAGAATGGTTATGATCCTTCGACCTCTGGGTTATGGGCCCAGAATGCTTCCACAACCACAGCAACATTAGTGATCCTTGTTAGTGACTGGTTAGCGCCACTTGACTTTGACTCACTGATCTTATTTGGGAAGACAGTGTCACTTACTTGTGAAATAGATCTTATAGTGCTTGTTAAATAAAGACTGAATGGACTTCCAGTGGCGGCGGCATATAGGGGGGAAAGTCGCACGTTGGAAGTCTGCTCAAGGCTTGTTTTTTGGAGTTTAATGTCCGGTCCCATGGGTAATGTTTTGATGATCGAGTGTAGGAAAGGGGGATAATGTCGAAAAATCAGAAGAAAGCTGCCGTGAAAAAGGGAGGAAGTGAGGATTCGCCATCAAGTGAAAGGGCGAGACTGGGAGCTGGCAAGATGGCGGAAGCTGGGTCGCTGGGTGGGCCGCACTGCTTACGGCAGAAAAGATGACCGAGGTGATGGCTTTGGAGTTGGAGAAGCAGTTCGCGAAGCACATTGAGGTGTTGGGGAAGGAGATGACGGTGGCTTTAAAGGTGTTGGTGGAGGACGCAATTGCCCCGTTGAGGGTGGCTGTGTCGAAGGTGCCGAGGTGCGGGAGCAGGGTGAGAAAATTAAGGGAGTGGATGAAGCCATGTTGCAGCACAGCAATCAGCTCACCTCGATGGGGGAGGAGCTGCAGAGGGTGGTTGAGGCCAACAAAGGGCTGCGAGCAAAGTCGGAGAACTTGGAAAATAGTTTGAGGCGGCAAAATATGAGGATTGTGGGCCTTTCCGAAGGGGTGGAGAGCCCGAGACCGACGGAGTACTTTGCCAAGATGGGGAGGTAAATGATCCCTCTCGATATGAACTCGACTGGGCTCATCAGTCATTGAGGCCTAAGCCATGGCGAATGAGCCGCCAAGAGCAGTGATTGTTTGCTTGCATAGATACCACATGAAGGCGAAGGTCCTGAGTTGGGTGATGCAGAAGTGGGAGGTGAAATGGGCTGAAGCTGGTGTACACATTTACCAGGACATAACGGTTGAACTGGCAAGGAGGCGAGCGGCTTTCAGCTGAGTAAAGACGGCACTGTATAACAGTGGGATGTGGTTTGGCATGGTGTGTCCAGCAAAGCTGAGGGTGACCTACAACTCCAGGGACTTGTACTTTGAGACGATGTAGGAGGCGGAGGTGTTTCTGAAGGTAGAAGGCTTGGGGCAGATGGAGAATGAGACTGAAGATTGGTTGTGGACTGTGTGGAAGGGAGGTTGTGGCGTGGGGAAGAGTGCACGGTCCTAACTGGGACGATGTGGGGTTCGTGAGAAAGGTGCGTGGGGCTATTGGATTCGCAAGAGCTGATAGTGAATGAGGACTGGAACTTGGTGCAGGAGCCAAGGTTGGATAGGTCGCTGATGCGCTCGCTTGCCCAGTCATTGGGGGCGGGGCGTAATGTCTATTGAAGGAAAGATTTTTTTTGTGGTAGGGAAGGCGTTGTTGGCTGGGGTTAAAGGATCAGAGTATTCGGCAATAGCAATTTTGGATCATGCGCTGCATTGGGTGAACATGATTTTGAAGAAGGAGGCAGTGCAGAATCCGGGGTGGAGTTTGGATGTGGGGTTGTTGGGGAAGGAGACTTTTGTGAAAAGATTGGGAAGGTAATTGAGAAAAATGGTAAGTAAAATCTTTATTCTTTTCATTTATTCATTATTTCATATTATATTTGTAATCAGTTAAGGTAAAATGTAAAAATGGCAGACGATCCCAGACCCGTGTTATGCTCCTCGTGCTCAATGTGGGAGTTCAGGGACGCGGCCGATGCCCCTGACTCCTTCATGTGCGGGAAGTGTGTCCAGCTGCAACACCTGTTAGACCGCATGACGGCTCAGGAGCTGCGGATGGACTCACTTTGGAGCATCCGCGATGCTGAGAAGGTCGTGGATAGCACGTTCAGTGAGTTGGTCACACCGCAGATTAGGATTGGTGAGGGAGCTAGGGAATGGGTGACCAAAAGGCAGAGAAAGAGCAGGAAGGCAGTGCAGGTGTCCCCTGCGGTCATCTCCCTCCAAAACAGGTATACCGTTTTGGATTCTGTTGGGGGAGATGACTCACCAGGGGAAGGCAGCAGTAGCCAGGCTCATGGCACCGTGGCTGGCTCTGCTGCACAGAAGGGCGGGAAAAAGACTGGCAGGGCTATAGTCATAGCCTAATCGTAAGGGGAGCAGACAGGCGTTTCTGTGGTCGAAAACGAGACTCCAGAATGGTATGTTGCCTCCCGGGTGCACGGGTCAGGGATGTCTCAGATCGGCTGCATGACATACTGAAGGGGAGGGTGAACAGCCAGTTGTCGTGGTGCATATAGGCACTGATATAGGTACAAAACGGGATGAGGTCCTACAATCAGAATTTAGGGAGTGAGGAGATAAGTTAAAGAGTAGGACCTCAAAAGGTAGTAATCACAGGATTGCTACCAATGCCACAAGACAGTCAGAGTAGAAATTCAAGAATAGTCAGAGTGAATACGTGGCTTGAGAGATGGTGCAGGAGGGAGGGTTCAGATTTCTGGGACATTGGAACCGGTTCTGGGGGTGGTGGGACCATTACAAATCGGATGGTCTACACCTGGGCAGGACTGGAACCAATGTCCTAGGGGGTGCTTTTGCTAACACTGTTGGGGAGGTTTTAAACTGATGTGGCAGGGGGATGGGAACCAGATTAGGAAGTTAGAGATCAGTAAAGAGGCAGCAACCAAAACCAGTAAGGTACTAGATAATAAACTCAATGGATTTTGCCAGGAAGGAGGTTCAGAGCTTCCGGATTGCGCTGGCCTCCACATTGTTGCAGGAGGTATCGAAGGCTGGGGAAATGGAGATGGGGGTGGTAATGGCGATTCTGAAGGAGGACAAGATATTATTGGAGGGGATTAAAACAAAGTGGGAGGAAGAGTTGGGGGAGGTATGGAGGACGGGCTGTGGTGTGAGGTTTGGGTTTGTATGATGAAGGGGTTGTTGGTTGGGGGATTGCTATTGTATTTGCTATTGTTAGTTATCTTTTGTTGGGTGTATATTTGATGAAAAAGTGGAAACTGAGGAGAATAGAAACATTTTTTAAAATTAAAAAAATAAAATCTGAATGGATTCTGGAAATCTTGTGAGTTAGTGTCACCAAATAGATCGAGCAGCGGCGCTTCAGTCAACAGTAACATTTTCTTTTCTTATTCATTCATGGGGTGTGAGCGTCACTGGCTGGGTCAGCATTTATTGCCCATCCCTGCCTGTAGGCCAGACTGAGTAAGAACGACTGATTCCCTTCCCTAAAGGACAATCATTTCATGGTCATCTTTAGACTTTTTAGATTCAAATTTCACCATGTGCCATGACAGGATTCGAATCCGGATGACCAGAGAATGAATCTGAGTCTTTGTGTCACTAGTCTAGTGGCAATACCACTACACCACTGCCTCCCCTGCGACTCATCAGATACTGAAGTAGTCCATGTCCAAATGCAGCAAGACCAGGACAATGTCCAAGCTTGGGATGACAAGTGGCAAGTAACATTTGCGCCACACAAGCACCAGGCAATGGCCATCTCCAACAAGAGAGGATCGAACCATCACCCCTTGACATTCACTGGTATTACCATCGCTGAATCCCCCATTATCAACATCCAGGGGTTACCAGTAACCGGAAACTGAACTAGACTAGCCTTATAAATGCTGTGGTTACAAGAGCAGGTCAAAGGCAAGGAATCTTGAGGCAGGTAACTCACTCCTGACTCCCCAAATCCAGTCCACCATCTATGAGGCATTAGTCAGGAGTGTGATGAAATACTCTCCAGTTGCCTGGCTGAGAGCAGCTCCAACAACACTCAAGAAGCTTAACTGCATCCAGGAAAAGTAGCCCCACTTGATTGGCACTCCTTCCACAACATTCAATGCCTCCACCACAGATGAACAGTGGCAGCGTGTATACCATCTACAAGGTGCCCTGTACAAACTCTTCAAGGCCCCTTAGGCAGCACCTTTCAAATCCACGACCACTAACATCTAGAAGGTAGCAAATACATGGGAACACCACCACCTGGGACTCTCCAAGGCACTCACCATCCTGACTTGGAAACATACTGTCACTGGGTCAAAATCCTGGAACTCCCACCCCTTCAGCACCATGGATGTACCTACACCTAATGAACTGCAGCATTTCAAGAAGGCAGCTCAACAGTACATTCTCAAAGGCAACTAGGGATGGAGAATAAATGCCGGCCGAGCCAGCGACGCCCACATCCCATAAATGAATAAAAAAGTTTCGAAAGTAAAAAGTTTGGCAGGGCATCTCAACTGCATGAAATGTGCATACTGTGCTATAGAAGAAATCCTGGACACTTAGAACATAGAACATACAGTGCAGAAAGACGCCATTCGGCCCATCGAGTCTGCACCGACCCACTTAAGCCCTCACTTCCACCCTATCCCCCAAACCCATGTAGCCACCTAAAATGGCTGATTCCCGATTAATTTGGCCGAAATCCGATGTAAAATGGCTAACCGAAAAGGCTGATGGGAAAAGCAGCCAACAGGGCACAAACGGACAGAATAGCGTATTCGGCTCTGGGGAAGTCAGCCCAGATCGATACCTGCGACCATTAGCAGCACATCAACACAGACATCTGCAGTTTAATCGGCTATCCCCGGGAACAATTGCAACATATTAGCAATTGAATGCCGATCCAGACCTCTCGGCGCCAGCAGTGGCCAAGACAAAAAAAGGTGAACGACCACCCGCCGATCACGGAATCGCCCCATTATTGGACCATATCGAACCCAGTGATTGGGAACAAGTCCAAGCACTTGGGACCCGGGTCAAGGTCCGCCCCAAGAGGCGGGAGGACCCTGGGACCTATAAAGGATAGGGGCCAAGTTCAGATCGACCCTTCTCTCCCTTCTCTTCCTGCTCGCAACCTTCGCAAGAACCATCGACCAGCAACCGTAAGTTTGACTCCAGCGATCGCTACCCGATAGAGACTCCTAGCCAACGACTTGTATCAGCCTTTTGAATCCCGCAGGCCAGACCCAATTTGATAAGCCATTCGTTTCCCTGACCTGGTGGGCCATTTCCAAAAGTTAAGTATTGGCCAGTAGTGGTAGGCAATGATATAGAAAGTAGGATTATTGTGTAAGTATTTATTGCTGTACATAATAAATGACCGTTGATTTTAATCTTACTAAGCGGTGTGCTGTCTTATTAATCATAACTAGAGCTTGAACCACGTGGCGGTATCAGAAAGATACCTGGCGACTCGTGAGCAAAGGTGACAGAATTAGAACTAATACTTATCATAGAATTTACAGTGCAGAAGGAGGCCATTGCCCATCGAGTCTGCACTGGCTCTTGGGAAGAGCACCCTACCCAAGATCAACACCTCCACCCTATCCCCATAACCCAGTAACCCCACCCAACACTAAGGGAAACTTTGGACACTAAGGGCAATAAAACTAAGGCTAATAAGAGCAACACCCAATAACGCCTCCTAACCTTTTTGGTCACTGAGGACAATTTATCATGGCCAATCCACCTAACCTGCACGTCTTTGGATTGTCGGAGGAAACCCACGCAGATACGGGGAGAACGTGACAGACAGTGACCCAGCGGGGAATCGAACATGGGACCCTGGCGCTGTGAAGCCACACTGCGATCCACTTGTGCTACTGTGCTGTCCTTCTTGTGTGTAGGAAGTATTACCAGCATACAGCAGCTGGACCTCCAGGTTTCAGAGCTTGAGTGACAGCGAGAATCACCACAGTGCTTCGGGAACGTTGAGAGATTTGCAGGTAACACATTTCTGGATATAGTCATCTGACAGCTTAGAAATGCGCAGGCAGAAAGCAAATTGGTGACCACCAGACAGAGCAAGAGAGCTAGGCAGGTAGTGCAGGTATCTCCTGTGGCCATTCCCCTGCAGAACAGATATACCGCTTTGGATACTGTTGAGGGGAATGGCCTCTCAGGGGAAAACAGCAACATCCAAACTCGTGGCACCATGGTTGGTTTTCCTTTAGAGGGTGTGGTAGTCACCACTAGTAGTATATTATATGTATTACGGCATTGCCCGTATATTAGAGGTACAGGGGTAAATCCCAGCCTGCTGGTTCCGCCCAGTAGGTGGCGTATAAATATGTGTGCTCTTCTGTGCTGCAGCCATTCTGGTTCCAGCTACAGGAGGTACAACATCTTGCTCAATAAAGCCTCGATTGTTCCACTATTCTCCTCTTTGTGGTAATTGATAGTGCATCATAGGGGAGGGGTAATAAGTGTGCCAGTGCAATAGTTATAGGGAGTCTCGTCAAAGACGTCTCGGAGCAGACACAGGACATTTTGGAGGGGGCGGGTGAACAGCCAGTGGTCGTGGTACAAATCGGTACAAACGCCAGAGGTAAAAAAGGGATGAGATTCTACAGGGAGCGAGGAAGGAAGTTAAGAAATCGGACCTCAAAGGTAGTGATCTCAAGATTACTACCGGTGCTACATGCTAGTCAGAGTAGAAATGACAGGATATATTGGATGAATATGTGGCTAAAGAGATGGTGTGTGTGTGTGTGGGGGGGGGGGGGGGGGGGGGGGTTGATGGGGCGAGATTCAGATTCCTGGGGGCATTGGGACCGGTTCTGGGGGAGGTGGAACCCGCACAAACTGGACGGGTTGCACCTGCGCAGGATTGGGACTGATGTCCTAGTTGCTACCCTATTTGCTAGAGCAGTTGGGGAGGGTTTAAACTAATATGCCAGGGGGGTGGGAACCTATGCAAGGAATCAGAGAAAGAGGGAGCAAGGACAAAAGCAAATGGTAGAAAAGTGAATAAGAAAAGTAATAGGTGGAGAAACCAAGGGCAAAATTCAAACAGGGCAAAAGAGAAAAATATGTGAAAAAGACAAACTTAAAAGGCTCTGTGCCTTAATGCACGGAGCATCTGCAATAAAGTGGATGAACTAATTGCGCAGATAGATATAAATGGGTATGATAGAATTGGAATTCCGGAGACATGTCTGCAGGGTGCCAGGGATGGGAACTGAATGTCCCAGGGTTTCCAGTATTTAGGAAGGTCAGGTATAAAAGAAAAGGTGGTGGCGTGGCACTGCTGGTTAAAGAGGAAATTAACACAATAATGAGAAAGGATATTAAGTCTGACAATGTGGAGTCTGTATGGATAGAACTGAGAAATACCATGGGGCAGAAAACATCAATGGGTGTCATATATAGACCCCCAGACTGCAGTGGGGATGTTGGGAATGGCATTAAACACAAAATTAGTGATGCATATAATAAGGGAATACCGGTGATCATGGGTGATTTTAATCTTCACATAGATTGGGCAAATCAAAGTACCCACAATGCCATAGAGGAGGAATTCCTGGAGTGTATATGGGATGGTTTTCTTGACCAATTTGTGGCAGAACCAACTAGAGAGCAGACCATCTTAGTCTGAGTACTGTGTAATGAGAAGGGAATCATTGCCAATCTGGCTGTGCGAAAACCCTTGTGGATGAGCGACCATAACGTGCTAGAATTTTTTTTCAAGGTGGAGTGTGAAGTAGTTGATTCAGAATTGAGGGTGCTAAATCTTAATAAAGGGAGCTATGGAGATCTGAGGCGTGAGTTGGCCTTGATAGATTGGGGAGAGTTACTTAAAGGGATGACAGTGGATAGACAATGGCAAATATTCAAGGAACACATGGGGGAACTGCAGCAACTGTTCATTTCCTGCCTGGCACAAAGCAAAATGGGTAAGAGGGCCAATCCATGGCTTATAAAGGCAATTAGAAATAGTATCCAATCCAAGGAGAAGCACACAGATTAGCCAAAAAAAAAATAGATCTGAGGATTGGGAGCAGTTCAGAATTCAGCAAAGAAGGACAAAGGGATTGATTAAGAAGGGGAAAGTACAGTACGAAAGTAAGCTTGCAGGGACCATAAAGATTGACACCAAGAGTTTCTATAGATATGAGAAGAGAAAGAGATTGGTAAAGGGAAATGTAGGTCCCCTTCAGACAGAAACAGGGGAATGCATAATAAGCGACAAAGAAATGGCTGAGCAATTGAATACATACTTTGGTTCTGTCTTCACAAAAGAGGACACAAATCAGATACCAGAAATGCTGGAGAATGAAAGGCTTAATGAGAGGGAAGAACTGAGGAGATGAACATTAGTAGAGAAATGGTGCTGGAAAATTGATGGGATTGAAGGCGGATAAATCCCCAGGGCCTGAGAATCTGCATTCCAGAATGCTTAAGGGGGTGGCTCTAGAAATAGTGAATGGATTGGTGGTCATCTTCTGGGATTCTATAGACTCTGAAACAGTCCCTGAAGATTGGAGGGTAGCTCATGTCACTCCAATATTCAAAAAGGGAGGTAGAGAGAAAGCAGGGAATTATAACCAGGAAGCAAACATCGGTAGTGGGAAAAGTCGTGAATCCATTATCAAGGACTTTATAGCAGAACATTTAGAAAGCAGTGGAAGGATCAGTCAGAGTCAGCATAGATTTATGAAGGGTAATTATGCTTGACAAATCTCTTGGACTGCTTTGAAGATGTAACCAGTATAGTTTTTTTTTTTAATAAACATTCTGTTGAGGTATTTTTGGTACAGAAACAACAACAAAATAGACAAGATTCATGAAACCATAACATAGTGCAAAAACCGTTTACCTTTCGTACAGTTCCCAACCTTATTACCTCCCTACTCTAACCTAAACTACTCCCTCGTCCCCCCCCCCCCACCCCCCCCCCCCCACCCCCCCCCCACACCCCCCCCCCCCCCCCCCGCCCCCCCCCCCCCCCCGCCCATCGTGTCTGCTGACGATTAATTTTCCACAAGGAAGTCGGCGAACGGTTGCCACCATCCGGGTGAACCCTAATAGTGAACCTTTCAAGGCGAACCAAGTTTCTACCATACAGAGAAAGTTACCCATGTCTGACAGCCAGGTCTCCGAATTCGGGGGCTTTGGGTCCATCCATGCCAATATTATCCGTCTCCGGGCTACCAGGGAATCCTCCTGGATTCCCCGGATCTTCCGACACCCCGAATATCGCTACTCTGGACCCAGCGCCACCCTTGTTTTTAAAACCTTGGACATGACGTCCGCAAACCCCTGCCAAAATCCCCTAAGCTTTGACATGTCCAAAACATTTGGACATGGATTGCTGTCCTCCCGCGCACTTTGTGCACCTGTCCTCCACCCCAAAGAATCTGCTCATCCGGGCCACTGTCATGTGAGCCCAGTGCACAACCTTAAATTGTATCAGGCTGAGCCTGGCACATGTTGCAGACGTGTTGGACTCTGCTCAACGCGTCCGTCCATAGACCATCCTCTAACTCTCCTCCCAGCTCCTCCTCCCACTTACCCTTCAGCTCCTCGGTCTGCGTCTCTCCGACCCCATAAACTCCTTATAGATATCCGGGACGCTCCCCTCTCCCCTACCCACCCTGTGGAAATTACTCTGTCCTGAAACCTTACTCTGTCCTGAAACCCCCTCAGCGGTAGGAGCGGAAAGGTTGCCACCTGTTTACAAACAAAGTCCCGCACCTGCAAGTATCTGAATTTGGTTCCCCTCGCCAGCCCAAACTTTTCCTCCAGCGCCCTCATACTCGGAAAGCTCCCCTCTATGAATACATCCCCATTCTCTCAATCCCACACTACGCCATACCCGGAACCCCCGCATCCATACTCCCCGGAGCAAACTGGTGGTTATCACAAATTGGGGCCCAGACCGATGCTCCCACATGCCGACTCCACTGGCCCCAAACTTTCAGGGCTGCCACCGTTACGGGCTGGTGGAGTACCCGCGCCGGCGGGAGTGGCAGAGGCGCAGTTACCAACGCCCCCAGACTGGTGCCCTTACAAGAAGCCGCCTCCATACGCACCCACGTCGATCCCGCCCCCACCACCCACTTCCTGATCACGGTTATGTTAGCCGCCCATTAATAATTGCTACAATTTGGCAGCGCCTGCCCGCCCTCTCCCCGACTCCGCTCAAACATTACCTTCTTACCCGAGGGGTCTTGCCCGCCCAGCCGAAGCCCGTGATCACCTTGTGGACCCGCTTAAAAATGGTCCGTGGAATAAAAGTGGGGAGACATTGAAATACAAATAGGAACGTCGGAGGACTGTCATTTTCACTGTTTGTACCCTCCCGGCCAGCGACAACGGAGCGCTTCCCATCTCCGGAATAGTCCTTCATTTGGTCCACTAGCCGAGCCAGATTCAATTTATGCAGCCGGTCCCATTCTCGCGCCACTTGGATGCCCAGGTACCTAAAACTACCCCCTACTGACCTAAACGGCAGCTCCCCCAGTCGCCCGTCCTGTCCCCTCGCCTGGACCACAAACATCTCACTCTTATTGCTACTGCAGAAAATACGGAGGCATGGGATTCAGGGTGATTTGCAGTTTGGATCAGAAATTGGCTAGCTGGAAGAAGACAAAGGGTGGTGGTTGAAGGGAATGTTCAGACTGGAGTCCAGTTACTAGTGGTGTACCACAAGGGATCTGTTTTGGGCCACTTCTGTTTGTCATTTTTATAAATGACCTGAGGAGGGCGTAGAAGGATGGGTGAGTAAATTTGCAGACAACACTAAAGTCGGTGGAGTTGTGAACAGTGCGGAAGGATGTTACAAGTTACAGAGGGACATAGATAAGCTGCAGCGCTGGGCTGAGAGGTGGCAAATGGAGTTTAATGCCGAAAAGTGTGAGGTGATTCATTTTGGAAGGAATAACAGGAAGACAGAGTACTGGGCTAATGGTAAGATTCTTGGCAGTGTGGATGGGCAGAGAGATCTCGTGTCCATTGTACATAGATCCCTGAAAGTTGCCACCCAGGTTCAGAGGGTTGTTAAGAAGGCGTACGGTATGTTAGCTTTCATTGGTAGAGGGATTGAGTTTCGGAGCCATGAGGTCATGTTGCAGCTGTGCAAAACTCTGGTACGGCCGCATTTGGAGTATTGCGTGCAATTCTGGTCGCCGTATTATAGG
>NW_027309423.1:0-35000 GCF_047496885.1 Scyliorhinus torazame | reverse complement strand
GTCTCGTTTCGCTCTCTTTCACCCTCCTTCGTCTCGTTTCGCTCTCTTTCACCCTCCATCGTCTCGTTTTGCTGTCTTTCACCCTCCTTCGTCTCGTTTCGCTCTCTTTCACCCTCCTTCGTCTCGTTTCGCTCCCTTTGACCCTCCTTCGTCTCGTTCGCTCTCTTTCACCCTCCATCTTCTCGTTTCGCTCTCTTTCACCCTCCTTCGTCTCGTTTCGCTCTCTTTCACCCTCCTTCGTCTCGTTTCGGTCTCCTTCACCCTCCTTCGTCTCGATCCACTCTCTTTCACCCTCCTTCGACTCCTTTCGCTCTCTTTCACCCTCCTTCATCTCCTTTCGCTCTCTTTTACCCTCCTTCGTCTCGTTTCGCTCTCTTTCACCTTTCTTCGTCTCGTTTCGCCCTCTTTCACCCTCCTTCGTCTCGTTTCGCTCTCTTTCACCCTCCTTCGTCTCGTTTCGCTCTCATTCACCCTCCTTTTTCTCGTTTCGCTCTCTTTCACCCTCCTTCCTCTCGTTTCGCTCTCTTTCACCCTGCATCGACTTGTTTCGCTCTCTTTCACCCTCCTTCGTCTCGTTTCGCTCTCTTTCACCCTCCACCATCTCGTTTCACTCTCTTTCACCCTCCACCGTCTCGTTTCGCTCTCTTATACCCTCTTTCGTCTAGTTTCGCTCTCTTTGACCCTCCTTCGTCTCGTTTAGCTCTCTTTCACCCTACTTCATCTCGTTTCGCTCTCTTTGTGTCGTTTCGCTCTCTTTGACCCTCATCATCTCGTTTCGCTCTCTTTCACCCTCCTGCGTCTCGTTTCGCTCTCTTTCACCCTCCTTCTTCTCGTTTTGCTCTCTTTTACCCTCCTTCATCTCGTTTAGCTCTCTTTCATGCTCCTTCGTCTCGCTTCGCCCTCTTTCACCCTCCTTTGTCTCGTTTTGCTCTCATTCACACTTCTTTCGTCTTGATTTGCTCTGTTCCACCCGCCCTCGTCTCGTTTCGCCCTCTTTCACCCTCCTTCGTCTCGTTTCGCTCTCTTTCACCCTCCTTCATTTCGTTTCGCTCTCTTTCACCCTCCTTCATCTCGTTTCGCTCCCTTTCACCCTCCTTTGTCTCGTTTCGCTCTCTTTCACCTTCCTTCGTCTCGTTTCGCTCTCTTTCACCTTCCTTCGTCTCGTTTCTCTCTCTTTCACCCTCCTTCGTCTCGTTTCGCTCTCTCCCACCCTCCTTCATCTCGTTTCGCTCTCTTTCACCCTCCTTCGTCTCGTTTCGCTCTCTTTCACCCTCCTTCGTCTCGTTTCGCTCTCTTTCACCCTCCTTCGTCTCGTTTCGCTCCCTTTGACCCTCCTTCGTCTCGTTCGCTCTCTTTCACCCTCCTTCTTCTCGTTTCGCTCTCTTTCACCCTCCTTCGTCTCGTTTCGCTCTCTTTCACCCTCCTTCGTCTCGTTTCGGTCTCCTTCACACTCCTTCGTCTCGATCCACTCTCTTTCACCCTCCTTCGACTATTTTCGCTCTCTTTCACCCTCCTTCATCTCCTTTCGCTCTCTTTTACCCTCCTTCGTCTCGTTTCGCTCTCTTTCACCTTTCTTCGTCTCGTTTCGCCCTCTTTCACCCTCCTTCGTCTCGTTTCGCTCTCTTTCACCCTCCTTCGTCTCGTTTCGCTCTCATTCACCCTCCTTCGTCTTGTTTAGCTCTCTTTCACCCTAATTCATCTCGTTTCGCTCTCTTTGTGTCGTTTCGCTCTCTTTGACCCTCTTTCATCTCGTTTCGCTCTCTTTCACCGTCCTTCGTCTCGTTACGCTCTCTTTCACCCTCTTTCTTCTCGTTTCGCTCTCTTTCACCCTCCTTCGTCTCGTTTCGCTCTCTTTCACCCTCCTTCGTCTCGATCCACTCTCGTTCACCCTCCTACGACTCCTTCCGCTCTCTTTCACCCTCCTTCGTCTCATTTCGCTCTCTTTCACCCTCCTTCATCTCCTTTCGCTCTCTTTCACCCTCCTTCGTCTCGTTTCTCTCTCTTTCACCTTTCTTCGTCTCGTTTCGGTCTCTTTCACCCTCCTTCGCCTCGTTTCGCTCTCTTTCACCCTCCTTCGTCTCGTTTCGCTCTCTTTCACCCTCCTTTGTCTAGTTTCGCTCTCTTTCACCCTCCTTCGTCTCGTTCGCTCTCTTTCACCCTCCTTCTTCTTGTTTAGCTCTCTTTCACCCTCCTTCGTCTCGTTTCGGTCTCCTTCACCCTCCTTCGTCTCGTTCCACACTTTTTCACCCTCCTTCGACTCCTTTCGCTCTCTTTCACCCTTCTTCATCTCCTTTCGCTCTCTTTTACCCTCCTTTATTTCGTTTCACTCTCTTTCACCTTTCTTCGTCTCGTTTCGCTCTCTTTCACCCTCGTTCCTCTCGTTTCGCTATCTTTCACCCTCCATCGTCTTGTTTCGCTCTAATTCACCCTCCTTCGTCTCGTTTCGCTCTCTTTCACCCTCCACCATCTCGTTTCGCTCTCTTTCACCCTCCACCGTCTCGTTTCGCTCTCTTATACCCTCTTTCGTCTCGTTTCGCTCTCTTTGACCTTCCTTCGTCTTGTTTAGCTCTCTTTCACCCTACTTCATCTCGTTTCGCTCACTTTGTGTCGTTTCGCTCTCTTTGAACCTCTTTCATCTCGTTTCGCTCTCTTTCACCCTCCTTCGTCTCGTTTCGCTCTCTTTCACCCTCCTTCTTCTCGTTTCGCTCTCTTTCACGCTCCCTCGTCTCGTTTCGCTGTCTTTCACCCTCCTTCTTCTCGTTTCGGTCTCTTTCACCCTCCTTCGTCTCATTTTGCTCTCTTTCACCCTCCTTCATCTCCTTTCGCTCTCTTTCATCCTCCTTCGTCTCGTTTCGCTCTCTTTCACCCTCCTTTGTCTAGTTTCGCTCTCTTTCACCCTCCTTCCTCTCGTTTCGCTCTCTTTCAACCTCCATCGTCTTGTTTCGCTCTCTTGCACCCTCCTTCATCTCGTTTAGCTCTCTTTCACCCTCCTTCCTCTCGTTTCACTCTCTTTCGCCCTCCTTCATCTCGTTACGCTCTCTTTCACCCTCCTTCATCTCGTTTCGCTCTCTTTCACCCTCGTTCCTCTCGTTTCGCTCTCTTTCGCCCTCCTTTGTCTTGTTTCGCTCTCTTTCACCGTCCTTCGTCTCGTTTCGCACTCTTTCACCCTCCACCGTCTCGTTTCGGTCTCTTTCACCCTCCTTCATCCTTTTTCGCTCTCTTTCACCCTCCTTGGTCTCGTTTCGTTCTCTTTCACCTTTCTTCGTCTCGTTTCGCTCTCTTTCACCCTCCTTCATCTCGTTTTGCTCTCTTTCACCCTCCTTTGTTTCGTTTCGCTCTCTTTCACCACCCTTTGTCTCGTTTCGCTCTCTTTCACCCTCCACCGTCTCGTTTCGCTCTCTGTTACCCTCTTTCGTCTCGTTTCGCTCTCTTTGACCCTCCTTCGTCTCGTTTAGCTCTCTTTCATCCTCCTTCGTCTCGTTTCGCTCTCTTTCACCCTCCTTCGTCTCGTTTCGCTCTCTTTCACCCTACTTCATCTCGTTTTGCTCTCTTTCACCCTCCTTCATCTCGTTTCGCTGTCTTTCACCCTTCTTCCTCTCGTTTTGCTCTCTTTCACTCTTCTTTCGTCTTGTTTCGCTCTGTTCCACCCGCCTTCGTCTCGTTTCGCCCTCTTTCACCCTCCTTTCTTTCGTTTCGCTCTCTTTCACACTCCTTCATCTCATTTCGCTCTCTTTCACCCTCCTTCCACTCGTTTCGCTCTCTTTCACCCTCCATCGTCTCGTTCCGCTCTCTTTCAACCTCCTTCGTCTCGTTTCTTTCTCTTTCACCCTCCTTCGTCTCGTTCCGCTCTCTTTCACCGTCCTTCGACTCCTTTCGCTCTCTTTCACCCTCCTTTGTCTAGTTTCGCTCTGTTCCACCCGCCTTCGACTCCTTTCGCTCTCTTTCACCCCCCTTCGTCTCGTTTCGCTCTCTTTCACCCTCCTTCGTCGCGTTTCGCTCTCTTTCACCCTCCTTCATCTTGTTTCGCTCTCTTTCTCCCTCTTTCCTCTCGTTTTGTTCTCTTTCACACTTCTTTCGTCTTGTTTCGCTCTGTTCCACCCGACTTCGTCACGTTTCGCCCCCTTTCACCCTCCTTCGTCTCGTTTCACTCTCTTTCACCCTCCTTCATCTCGTTTTGTTCTCTTTCACCCTCCTTCATCTCGTTTCGCTCCCTTTCACCCTCCTTTGTCTCGTTTCGCTCTCTTTCACCCTCCTTTGTCTAGTTTCGCTCTCTTTCACCCTCCTTTCTCGTTTCGCTCTCTTTCACCCTCCATCGTCTTGTTTCGCTCTCTTTCACCCTCCTTCATCTCGTTTAGCTCTTTTTCACCCTCCTTCCTCTCGTTTCACTCTCTTTCGCCCACCTTCGTCTCGTTTCGCTCTCTTTCACCCTCCTTCATCTCGTTTCGCTCTCTTTCACCCTCGTTCCTCTCGTTTTGCTCTCTTTCACCCTCCTTCGTCTCGCTTCGCTCTCTTTCACAATCCTTCGTCTTGTTTCGCTCTGTTGCACCCGCCGTCGTCTCGTTTCGCCCTCTTTCACCCTCCTTGTCTTGTTTCGCTCTCTTTCACCCTCCTTCATCTCGTTTGGCTCTCTTTCAACCTCCTTCGTCTCGTTTCGCTCTCTTTCACCCTCCTTCGTCTCGTTTCGCTCTCTTTTACACTTTTTCGTCTCGCTTCGCTCTCTTTACCCTCCTTCATCTCGTTTCGCTCTCTTTCATGCTCCTTCGTCTCGCTTCGCCCTCTTTCACCCTCCTTTGTCTCGTTTTGCTCTCATTCACACTTCTTTCGTCTTGTTTCGCTCTGTTCCACCCGCCTTCATCTCGTTTCGCCCTCTTTCACCCTCCTTCGTCTCGTTTCGCACTCTTTCACCCTCCTTCATTTCGTTTCGCTCTCTTTCACCCTCCTTCATCTCGTTTCGCTCCCTTTCACCCTCCTTTGTCTCGTTTCGCTCTCTTCCACCCTCCTTCATCTCGTTTCGCTCTCTTTCACCCTCCTTCGTCTCGTTTCGCTCTCTTTCACCCTTCTTCCTCTCGTTTCGCTCTCTTTCACCCTCCATCGTCTCGTTTCGCTCTCTTTTACACTTTTTCGTCTCGTTTCGCTCTCTTTTACCCTCCTTCATCTCGTTTCGCTCTCTTTCATGCTCCTTCGTCTCGCTTCGCCCTCTTTCACCCTCCTTTGTCTCGTTTTGCTCTCATTCACACTTCTTTCGTCTTGTTTCGCTCTGTTCCACCCGCCTTCATCTCGTTTCGCCCTCTTTCACCCTCCTTCGTCTCGTTTCGCACTCTTTCACCCTCCTTCATTTTGTTTCGCTCTCTTTCACCCTCCTTCATCTCGTTTTGCTCCCTTTCACCCTCCTTTGTCTCGTTTTGCTCTCTTCCACCCTCCTTCATCTCGTTTCGCTCTCTTTCACCCTCCTTCGTCTCGTTTCGCTCTCTTTCACCCTCCTTCCTCTCGTTTCGCTCTCTTTCACCCTCCATCGTCTCGTTTCGCTGTCTTTCACCCTCCTTCGTCTCGTTTCGCTCTCTTTCACCCTCCTTCGTCTCGTTTCGCTCCCTTTGACCCTCCTTCGTCTCGTTCGCTCTCTTCCACCCTCCTTCTTCTCGTTTCACTCTCTTTCACCCTCCTTCGTCTCGTTTCGCTCTCTTTCACCCTCCTTCGTCTCGTTTCGGTCTCCTTCACCCTCCTTCGTCTCGATCCACTCTCTTTCACCCTCCTTCGACTCCTTTCGCTCTCTTTCACCCTCCTTCATCTCCTTTCGCTCTCTTTTACCCTCCTTCGTCTCGTTTCGCTCTCTTTCACCTTTCTTCGTCTCGTTTCGCCCTCTTTCACCCTCCTTCGTCTCGTTTCGCTCTCTTTCACCCTCCTTCGTCTCGTTTCGCTCTCATTCAACCTCCTTTTCCTCGTTTCGCTCTCTTTCACCCTCCTTCCTCTCGTTTCGCTCTCTTTCTCCCTGCATCGAATTGTTTCGCTCTCTTTCACCCTCCTTCGTCTCGTTTCGCTCTCTTTCACCCTCCACCATCTCGTTTCGCTCTCTTTCATCCTCCACCGTCTCGTTTCGCTCTCTTATACCCTCTTTCGTCTCGTTTCGCTCTCTTTGACCCTCCTTCGTCTCGTTTAGCTCTCTTTCACCCTACTTCATCTCGTTTCGCTCTCTTTGTGTCGTTTCGCTCTCTTTGACCCTCATGATCTCGTTTCGCTCTCTTTCACCCTCCTTCGTCTCGTTTCGCTCTCTTTCACCCTCCTTCTTCTCGTTTTGCTCTCTTTTACCCTCCTTCATCTCGTTTCGCTCTCTTTCATGCTCCTTCATCTCGCTTCGCCCTCTTTCACCCTCCTTTGTCTCGTTTTGCTCTCATTCACACTTCTTTCGTCTTGTTTCGCTCTGTTCCACCCGCCTTCGTCTCGTTTCGCCCTCTTTCACCCTCCTTCATCTCGTTTCGCTCGCTTTCACCCTCCTTCATTTCGTTTCGCTCTCTTTCACCCTCCTTCATCTCGTTTCGCTCCCTTTCACCCTCCTTTGTCTCGTTTTGCTCTCTTTCACCTTCCTTCGTCTCGTTTCGCTCTCTTTCACCTTCCTTCGTCTCGTTTCTCTCTCTTTCACCCTCCTTCGTCTCGTTTCGCTCTCTTCCACCCTCCTTCATCTTGTTTCGCTCTCTTTCACCCTCCTTCGTCTTGTTTCGCTCTCTTTCACCCTCCTTCCTCTCGTTTCGCTCTCTTTCACCCTCCATCGTCTCGTTTCGCTGTCTTTCACCCTCCTTCGTCTCGTTTCGCACTCTTTCACCCTCCTTCATTTCGTTTCGCTCTCTTTCACCCTCCTTCATCTCGTTTCGCTCTCTTTCACCCTCCTTCGTCTCGTTTCGCTCTCTTTCACCCTCCTTCCTCTCGTTTCGCTCTCTTTCACCCTCCATCGTCTCGTTTCGCTGTCTTTCACCCTCCTTCGTCTCGTTTCGCTCTCTTTCACCCTCCTTCGTCTCGTTTCGCTCCCTTTGACCCTCCTTCGTCTCGTTCGCTCTCTTCCACCCTCCTTCTTCTCGTTTCGCTCTCTTTCACCCTCCTTCGTCTCGTTTCGCTCTCTTTCACCCTCCTTCGTCTCGTTTCGGTCTCCTTCACCCTCCTTCGTCTCGATCCACTCTCTTTCACCCTCCTTCGACTCCTCTCGCTCTCTTTCACCCTCCTTCATCTCCTTTCGCTCTCTTTTACCCTCCTTCGTCTCGTTTCGCTCTCTTTCACCTTTCTTCGTCTCGTTTCGCTCTCTTTGTGTCGTTTCGCTCTCTTTGACCCTTATGATCTCGTTTCGCTCTCTTTCACCCTCCTTCGTCTCGTTTCGCTCTCTTTCACCCTCCTTCTTCTCGTTTTGCTCTCTTTTACCCTCCTTCATCTCGTTTCGCTCTCTTTCATGCTCCTTCGTCTCGCTTCGCCCTCTTTCACCCTCCTTTGTCTCGTTTTGCTCTCATTCACACTTCTTTCGTCTTGTTTCGCTCTGTTCCACCCGCCTTCGTCTCGTTTCGCCCTCTTTCACCCTCCTTCGTCTCGTTTCGCTCGCTTTCACCCTCCTTCATTTCGTTTCGCTCTCTTTCACCCTCCTTCATCTCGTTTCGCTCCCTTTCACCCTCCTTTGTCTCGTTTTGCTCTCTTTCACCTTCCTTCGTCTCGTTTCGCTCTCTTTCACCTTCCTTCGTCTCGTTTCTCTCTCTTTCACCCTCCTTCGTCTCGTTTCGCTCTCTTCCACCCTCCTTCATCTCGTTTTGCTCTCTTTCACCCTCCTTCGTCTTGTTTCGCTCTCTTTCACCCTCCTTCCTCTCGTTTCGCTCTCTTTCACCCTCCATCGTCTCGTTTCGCTGTCTTTCACCCTCCTTCGTCTCGTTTCGCTCTCTTTCACGCTCCTTCGTCTCGTTTCGCTCCCTTTGACCCTCCTTCGTCTCGTTCGCTCTCTTTCACCCTCCTTCTTCTCGTTTCGCTCTCTTTCACCCTCCTTCGTCTCGTTTCGCTCTCTTTCACCCTCCTTCGTCTCGTTTCGGTCTCCTTCACCCTCCTTCGTCTCGATCCACTCTCTTCCACCCTCCTTCGACTCCTTTCGCTCTCTTTCACCCTCCTTCATCTCCTTTCGCTCTCTTTTACCCTCCCTCGTCTCCTTTCGCTCTCTTTCACCTTTCTTCGTCTCGTTTCGCCTTCTTTCACCCTCCTTCATCTCGTTTCGCTCTCATTCACCCTCCTTCGTCTTGTTTAGCTCTCTTTCACCCTACTTCATCTCGTTTCGCTCTCTTTGTGTCGTTTCGCTCTCTTTGACCCTTTTTCGTCTCGTTTCGCTCTCTTTCACCCTCCTTCGTCTCGTTACGCTCTCTTTCACCCTCCTTCTTCTCGTTTCGCTCTCTTTCACCCTCCTTCGTCTCGTTTCGCTCTCTTTCACCCTCCTTCGTCTCGATCCACTCTCGTTCACCCTCCTACGACTCCTTTCGCTCTCTTTCACCCTCCTTCGTCTCATTTCGCTCTCTTTCACCCTCCTTCATCTCCTTTCGCTCTCTTTCACCCTCCTTCGTCTCGTTTCGCTCTCTTTCACCTTTCTTCGTCTCGTTTCGGTCTCTTTCACCCTCCTTCGCCTCGTTTCGCTCTCTTTCACCCTCCTTCGTCTCGTTTCGCTCTCTTTCACCCTCCTTTGTCTAGTTTCGCTCTCTTTCACCCTCCGTCGTCTCGTTCGCTCTCTTTCACCCTCCTTCTTCTCGTTTCGCTCTCTTTCACCCTCCTTCGTCTCGTTTCGCTCTCTTTCACCCTCCTTCGTCTCGTTTCGGTCTCCTTCACCCTCCTTCGTCTCGTTCCACTCTCTTTCACCCTCCTTCGACTCCTTTCGCTCTCTTTCACCCTCCTTCATCTCCTTTCGCTCTCTTTTACTCTCCTTCATTTCGTTTCGCTCTCTTTCACCTTTCTTCATCTCGTTTCGCTCTCTTTCACCCTCCATCGTCTTGTTTCGCTCTCTTTCACCCTCCTTCGTCTCGTTTCGCTCTCTTTCACCCTCCACCGTCTCGTTTCGCTCTCTTATACCCTCTTTCGTCTCGTTTCGCTCTCTTTGACCTTCCTTCGTCTTGTTTAGCTCTCTTTCTCCCTACTTCATCTCGTTTCGCTCACTTTGTGTCGTTTCGCTCTCTTTGAACCTCTTTCATCTCGTTTCGCTCTCTTTCACCCTCCTTCGTCTCGTTTCGCTCTCTTTCACCCTCCTTCTTCTCGTTTCGCTCTCTTTCACCCTCCCTCGTCTCGTTTCGCTGTTTTTCACCCTCCTTCGTCTCGTTTCGGTCTCTTTCACCCTCCTTCATCTCGTTCCACTCTCTTTCACCCTCCTACGACTCCTTTCGCTCTCTTTCATCCTCCTTCGTCTCATTTCGCTCTCTTTCACCCTCCTTCATCTCCTTTCGCTCTCTTTCACCCTCCTTCGTCTCGTTTCGCTCTCTTTCACCCTCCTTCGTCTCGTTTCGCTCTCTTTCACCCTCCTTTGTCTAGTTTCGCTCTCTTTCACCCTCCTTCCTCTCGTTTCGCTCTCTTTCAACCTCCATCGTCTTGTTTCGCTCTCTTGCACCCTCCTTCATCTCGTTTAGCTCTCTTTCACCCTCCTTCCTCTCGTTTCACTCTCTTTCGCCCTCCTTCATCTCGTTTCGCTCTCTTTCACCCTCCTTCATATCGTTTTGCTCTCTTTCACCCTCGTTCCTCTCGTTTCGCTCTCTTTCGCCCTCCTTCGTCTTGTTTCACCCTCTTTCACCATCCTTCGTCTCGTTTCGCTCTCTTTCACCCTCCACCGTCTCGTTTCGGTCTCTTTCACCCTCCTTCATCTTTTTTCGCTCTCTTTCACCCTCCTTGGTCTCGTTTCGCTCTCTTTCACCTTTCTTCGTCTCGTTTCGCTCTCTTTCACCCTCCTTCATCTCGTTTTGCTCTCTTTCACCCTCCTTCATTTCGTTTCGCTCTCTTTCACCACCCTTTGTCTCGTTTCACTCTCTTTCACCCTCCTTCCTCTCGTTTCGCTCTCTTTCTCCCTGCATCGAATTGTTTCGCTCTCTTTCACCCTCCTTCGTCTCGTTTCGCTCTCTTTCACCCTCCACCATCTCGTTTCGCTCTCTTTCATCCTCCACCGTCTCGTTTCGCTCTCTTATACCCTCTTTCGTCTCGTTTCGCTCTCTTTGACCCTCCTTCGTCTCGTTTAGCTCTCTTTCACCCTACTTCATCTTGTTTCGCTCTCTTTGTGTCGTTTCGCTCTCTTTGAACCTCATGATCTCGTTTCGCTCTCTTTCACCCTCCTTCGTCTCGTTTCGCTCTCTTTCACCCTCCTTCTTCTCGTTTTGCTCTCTTTTACCCTCCTTCATCTCGTTTCGCTCTCTTTCATGCTCCTTCATCTCGCTTCGCCCTCTTTCACCCTCCTTTGTCTCGTTTTGCTCTCATTCACACTTCTTTCGTCTTGTTTCGCTCTGTTCCACCCGCCTTCGTCTCGTTTCGCCCTCTTTCACCCTCCTTCGTCTCGTTTCGCTCGCTTTCACCCTCCTTCATTTCGTTTCGCTCTCTTTCACCCTCCTTCATCTCGTTTCGCTCCCTTTCACCCTCCTTTGTCTCGTTTTGCTCTCTTTCACCTTCCTTCGTCTCGTTTCGCTCTCTTTCACCTTCCTTCGTCTCGTTTCTCTCTCTTTCACCCTCCTTCGTCTCGTTTCGCTCTCTTCCACCCTCCTTCATCTTGTTTCGCTCTCTTTCACCCTCCTTCGTCTTGTTTCGCTCTCTTTCACCCTCCTTCCTCTCGTTTCGCTCTCTTTCACCCTCCATCGTCTCGTTTCGCTGTCTTTCACCCTCCTTCGTCTCGTTTCGCTCTCTTTCACCCTCCTTCGTCTCGTTTCGCTCACTTTGACCCTCCTTCGTCTCGTTCGCTCTCTTTCACCCTCCTTCTTCTCGTTTCGCTCTCTTTCACCCTCCTTCGTCTCGTTTCCCTCTCTTTCACCCTCCTTCGTCGCGTTTCGCTCTCTTTCACCCTCCTTCATCTTGTTTCGCTCTCTTTCACCCTCTTTCCTCTCGTTTTGCTCTCTTTCACCCTTCTTTCATCTTGTTTCGCTCTGTTCCACCCGCCTTCGTCTCGTTTCGCCCCCTTTCACCCTCCTTCATCTCGTTTCACTCTCTTTCACCCTCCTTCATCTCGTTTTGCTCTCTTTCACCCTCCTTCATCTCGTTTCGCTCCCTTTCACCCTCCTTTGTCTCGTTTCGCTCTCTTTCACCTTCCTTCGTCTCGATTCGCTCTCTTTCACCTTCCTTCGTCTCGTTTCTCTCTCTTTCACCCTCCTTCGTCTCGTTTCGCTCTCTTCCACCCTCCTTCATCTCGTTTCGCTCTCTTTCACCCTCCTTTGTCTAGTTTCGCTCTCTTTCACCCTCCTTCGTCTCGTTCGCTCTCTTTCACCCTCCTTCTTCTCGTTTCGCTCTCTTTCACCCTCCTTCGTCTCGTTTCGGTCTCCTTCACCCTCCTTCGTCTCGTTCCACTCTTTTTCACCCTCCTTCGACTCCTTTCGCTCTCTTTCACCCTCCTTCATCTCCTTTCGCTCTCTTTTACCCTCCTTCATTTCGTTTCACTCTCTTTCACCTTTCTTCGTCTCGTTTCGCTCTCTTTCACCCTCCTTCCTCTCGTTTCGGTCTCTTTCACCCTCCATCGTCTTGTTTCGCTCTCATTCACCCTCCTTCGTCTCGTTTCGCTCTCTTTCACCCTCCACCATCTCGTTTCGCTCTCTTTCACCCTCCACCGTCTCGTTTCGCTCTCTTATACCCTCTTTCGTCTTGTTTCGCTCTCTTTGACCTTCCTTCGTCTTGTTTAGCTCTCTTTCACCCTACTTCATCTCGTTTCGCTCACTTTGTGTCGTTTCGCTCTCTTTGAACCTCTTTCATCTCGTTTCGCTCTCTTTCTCCCTCCTTCGTCTCGTTTCGCTCTCTTTCACCCTCCTTCTTCTCGTTTCGCTCTCTTTCACCCTCCCTCGTCTCGTTTCGCTGTCTTTCACCCTCCTTCGTCTCGTTTCGGTCTCTTTCACCCTCCTTCGTCTCGTTCCACTCTCTTTCACCCTCCTACGACTCCTTTCGCTCTCTTTCACTCTCCTTCGTCTCATTTTGCTCTCTTTCACCCTCCTTCATCTCCTTTCGCTCTCTTTCACCCTCCTTCGTCTCGTTTCGCTCTCTTTCACCCTCCTTTGTCTAGTTTCGCTCTCTTTCGCCCTCCTTCGTCTTGTTTCGCTCTCTTTCACCGTCCTTCATCTCGTTTCGCACTCTTTTACCCTCCACCGTCTCGTTTCCGTCTCTTTCACCCTCCTTCATCTTTTTTCGCTCTCTTTCACCCTCCTTCTTCTCGTTTCGCTCTCTTTCACCCTCCCTCGTCTCGTTTCGCTGTCTTTCACCCTCCTTCGTCTCGTTTCGGTCTCTTTCACCCTCCTTCGTCTCGTTCCACTCTCTTTCACCCTCCTACGACTCCTTTCGCTCTCTTTCACTCTCCTTCGTCTCATTTTGCTCTCTTTCACCCTCCTTCATCTCCTTTCGCTCTCTTTCACCCTCCTTCGTCTCGTTTCGCTCTCTTTCACCCTCCTTTGTCTAGTTTCGCTCTCTTTCGCCCTCCTTCGTCTTGTTTCGCTCTCTTTCACCTTTCTTCGTCTCGTTTCGCTCTCTTTCACCCTCCTTCATCTCGTTTTGCTTTCTTTCACCCTCCTTTGTTTCGTTTCGCTCTCTTTCACCACCCTTTGTCTCGTTTCGCTCTCTTTCACCCTCCACCGTCTCGTTTCGCTGTCTGTTACCCTCTTTCGTCTCGTTTCGCTCTCTTTGACCCTCCTTCGTCTCGTTTAGCTCTCTTTCATCCTCCTTCGTCTCGTTTCGCTCTCTTTCACCCTCCTTCGTCTCGTTTCGCTCTCTTTCACCTTCCTTCATCTCGTTTTGCTCTCTTTCACCCTCCTTCATCTCGTTTCGCTGTCTTTCACCCTCCTTCCTCTCGTTTTGCTCTCTTTCACCCTTCTTTCGTCTTGTTTCGCTCTGTTCCACCCGCCTTCGTCTCGTTTCGCCCTCTTTCACCCTCCTTCGTCTCGTTTCGCTCTCTTTCACACTCCTTCATCTCATTTCGCTCTCTTTCACCCTCCTTCCACTCGTTTCGCTCTCTTTCACCCTCCATCGTCTCGTTCCGCTCTCTTTCACCCTCCTTCGTCTCGTTTCTTTCTCTTTCACCCTCCTTCGTCTCGTTCCGCCCTCTTTCACCGTCCTTCGACTCCTTTCGCTCTCTTTCACCCTCCTTCGTCTCGTTTCGCTCTCTTTCACCCTCCTTCGTCGCGTTTCCCTCTCTTTCACCCTCCTTCATCTTGTTTCGCTCTCTTTCACCCTCTTTCCTCTCGTTATGCTCTCTTTCACACTTCTTTCGTCTTGTTTCGCTCTGTTCCACCCGACTTCGTCTCGTTTCGCCCCCTTTCACCCTCCTTCGTCTCGTCTCACTCTCTTTCACCCTCCTTCATCTCGTTTTGCTCTCTTTCACCCTCCTTCATCTCGTTTCGCTCCCTTTCACCCTCCTTTGTCTCGTTTCGCTCTCTTTCATCCTCCTTTGTCTAGTTTCGCTCTCTTTCACCCTCCTTTCTCGTTTCGCTCTCTTTCACCCTCCATCGTCTTGTTTCGCTCTCTTTCACCCTCCTTCATCTCGTTTAGCTCTCTTTCACCCTCCTTCCTCTCGTTTCACTCTCTTTCACCCTCTTTCCCCTCGTTATGCTCTCTTTCACACTTCTTTCGTCTTGTTTCGCTCTGTTCCACCCGACTTCGTCTCGTTTCGCCCCCTTTCACCCTCCTTCGTCTCGTTTCGCTCTCTTTCACCCTCCACCGTCTCGTTTCGGTCTCTTTCACCCTCCTTCATCTTTTTTCGCTCTCTTTCACCCTCCTTGGTCTCGTTTCGCTCTCTTTCACCTTTCTTCGTCTCGTTTCGCTCTCTTTCACCCTCCTTCATCTCGTTTTGCTCTCTTTCACCCTCCTTCATTTCGTTTCGCTCTCTTTCACCACCCTTTGTCTCGTTTCACTCTCTTTCACCCTCCTTCCTCTCGTTTCGCTCTCTTTCTCCCTGCATCGAATTGTTTCGCTCTCTTTCACCCTCCTTCGTCTCGTTTCGCTCTCTTTCACCCTCCACCATCTCGTTTCGCTCTCTTTCATCCTCCACCGTCTCGTTTCGCTCTCTTATACCCTCTTTCGTCTCGTTTCGCTCTCTTTGACCCTCCTTCGTCTCGTTTAGCTCTCTTTCACCCTACTTCATCTCGTTTCGCTCTCTTTGTGTCGTTTCGCTCTCTTTGAACCTCATGATCTCGTTTCGCTCTCTTTCACCCTCCTTCGTCTCGTTTCGCTCTCTTTCACCCTCCTTCTTCTCGTTTTGCTCTCTTTTACCCTCCTTCATCTCGTTTCGCTCTCTTTCATGCTCCTTCATCTCGCTTCGCCCTCTTTCACCCTCCTTTGTCTCGTTTTGCTCTCATTCACACTTCTTTCGTCTTGTTTCGCTCTGTTCCACCCGCCTTCGTCTCGTTTCGCCCTCTTTCACCCTCCTTCGTCTCGTTTCGCTCGCTTTCACCCTCCTTCATTTCGTTTCGCTCTCTTTCACCCTCCTTCATCTCGTTTCGCTCCCTTTCACCCTCCTTTGTCTCGTTTTGCTCTCTTTCACCTTCCTTCGTCTCGTTTCGCTCTCTTTCACCTTCCTTCGTCTCGTTTCTCTCTCTTTCACCCTCCTTCGTCTCGTTTCGCTCTCTTCCACCCTCCTTCATCTTGTTTCGCTCTCTTTCACCCTCCTTCGTCTTGTTTCGCTCTCTTTCACCCTCCTTCCTCTCGTTTCGCTCTCTTTCACCCTCCATCGTCTCGTTTCGCTGTCTTTCACCCTCCTTCGTCTCGTTTCGCTCTCTTTCACCCTCCTTCGTCTCGTTTCGCTCCCTTTGACCCTCCTTCGTCTCGTTCGCTCTCTTTCACCCTCCTTCTTCTCGTTTCGCTCACTTTCACCCTCCTTCGTCTCGTTTCCCTCTCTTTCACCCTCCTTCGTCGCGTTTCGCTCTCTTTCACCCTCCTTCATCTTGTTTCGCTCTCTTTCACCCTCTTTCCTCTCGTTTTGCTCTCTTTCTCCCTGCATCGAATTGTTTCGCTCTCTTTCACCCTCCTTCGTCTCGTTTCGCTCTCTTTCACCCTCCACCATCTCGTTTCGCTCTCTTTCATCCTCCACCGTCTCGTTTCGCTCTCTTATACCCTCTTTCGTCTCGTTTCGCTCTCTTTGACCCTCCTTCGTCTCGTTTAGCTCTCTTTCACCCTACTTCATCTCGTTTCGCTCTCTTTGTGTCGTTTCGCTCTCTTTGAACCTCATGATCTCGTTTCGCTCTCTTTCACCCTCCTTCGTCTCGTTTCGCTCTCTTTCACCCTCCTTCTTCTCGTTTTGCTCTCTTTTACCCTCCTTCATCTCGTTTCGCTCTCTTTCATGCTCCTTCATCTCGCTTCGCCCTCTTTCACCCTCCTTTGTCTCGTTTTGCTCTCATTCACACTTCTTTCGTCTTGTTTCGCTCTGTTCCACCCGCCTTCGTCTCGTTTCGCCCTCTTTCACCCTCCTTCGTCTCGTTTCGCTCGCTTTCACCCTCCTTCATTTCGTTTCGCTCTCTTTCACCCTCCTTCATCTCGTTTCGCTCCCTTTCACCCTCCTTTGTCTCGTTTTGCTCTCTTTCACCTTCCTTCGTCTCGTTTCGCTCTCTTTCACCTTCCTTCGTCTCGTTTCTCTCTCTTTCACCCTCCTTCGTCTCGTTTCGCTCTCTTCCACCCTCCTTCATCTTGTTTCGCTCTCTTTCACCCTCCTTCGTCTTGTTTCGCTCTCTTTCACCCTCCTTCCTCTCGTTTCGCTCTCTTTCACCCTCCATCGTCTCGTTTCGCTGTCTTTCACCCTCCTTCGTCTCGTTTCGCTCTCTTTCACCCTCCTTCGTCTCGTTTCGCTCCCTTTGACCCTCCTTCGTCTCGTTCGCTCTCTTTCACCCTCCTTCTTCTCGTTTCGCTCTCTTTCACCCTCCTTCGTCTCGTTTCCCTCTCTTTCACCCTCCTTCGTCGCGTTTCGCTCTCTTTCACCCTCCTTCATCTTGTTTCGCTCTCTTTCACCCTCTTTCCTCTCGTTTTGCTCTCTTTCACCCTTCTTTCATCTTGTTTCGCTCTGTTCCACCCGCCTTCGTCTCGTTTCGCCCCCTTTCACCCTCCTTCATCTCGTTTCACTCTCTTTCACCCTCCTTCATCTCGTTTTGCTCTCTTTCACCCTCCTTCATCTCGTTTCGCTCCCTTTCACCCTCCTTTGTCTCGTTTCGCTCTCTTTCACCTTCCTTCGTCTCGATTCGCTCTCTTTCACCTTCCTTCGTCTCGTTTCTCTCTCTTTCACCCTCCTTCGTCTCGTTTCGCTCTCTTCCACCCTCCTTCATCTCGTTTCGCTCTCTTTCACCCTCCTTTGTCTAGTTTCGCTCTCTTTCACCCTCCTTCGTCTCGTTCGCTCTCTTTCACCCTCCTTCTTCTCGTTTCGCTCTCTTTCACCCTCCTTCGTCTCGTTTCGGTCTCCTTCACCCTCCTTCGTCTCGTTCCACTCTTTTTCACCCTCCTTCGACTCCTTTCGCTCTCTTTCATCCTCCTTCATCACCTTTCGCTCTCTTTTACCCTCCTTCATTTCGTTTCACTCTCTTTCACCTTTCTTCGTCTCGTTTCGCTCTCTTTCACCCTCCTTCCTCTCGTTTCGGTCTCTTTCACCCTCCATCGTCTTGTTTCGCTCTCATTCACCCTCCTTCGTCTCGTTTCGCTCTCTTTCACCCTCCACCATCTCGTTTCGCTCTCTTTCACCCTCCACCGTCTCGTTTCGCTCTCTTATACCCTCTTTCGTCTCGTTTCGCTCTCTTTGACCTTCCTTCGTCTTGTTTAGCTCTCTTTCACCCTACTTCATCTCGTTTCGCTCACTTTGTGTCGTTTCGCTCTCTTTGAACCTCTTTCATCTCGTTTCGCTCTCTTTCTCCCTCCTTCGTCTCGTTTCGCTCTCTTTCACCCTCCTTCTTCTCGTTTCGCTCTCTTTCACCCTCCCTCGTCTCGTTTCGCTGTCTTTCACCCTCCTTCGTCTCGTTTCGGTCTCTTTCACCCTCCTTCGTCTCGTTCCACTCTCTTTCACCCTCCTACGACT
This sequence comes from Scyliorhinus torazame, assembly GCF_047496885.1. Classification (NCBI taxonomy): domain Eukaryota; kingdom Metazoa; phylum Chordata; class Chondrichthyes; order Carcharhiniformes; family Scyliorhinidae; genus Scyliorhinus; species Scyliorhinus torazame. The sequence goes on along the minus strand of NW_027309423.1, from coordinate 17,797 downwards.
CCTTTCGCTCTCTTTCACTCTCCTTCGTCTCATTTTGCTCTCTTTCACCCTCCTTCATCTCCTTTCGCTCTCTTTCACCCTCCTTCGTCTCGTTTCGCTCTCTTTCACCCTCCTTTGTCTAGTTTCGCTCTCTTTCGCCCTCCTTCGTCTTGTTTCGCTCTCTTTCACCGTCCTTCATCTCGTTTCGCACTCTTTTACCCTCCACCGTCTCGTTTCCGTCTCTTTCACCCTCCTTCATCTTTTTTCGCTCTCTTTCACCCTCCTTCTTCTCGTTTCGCTCTCTTTCACCCTCCCTCGTCTCGTTTCGCTGTCTTTCACCCTCCTTCGTCTCGTTTCGGTCTCTTTCACCCTCCTTCGTCTCGTTCCACTCTCTTTCACCCTCCTACGACTCCTTTCGCTCTCTTTCACTCTCCTTCGTCTCATTTTGCTCTCTTTCACCCTCCTTCATCTCCTTTCGCTCTCTTTCACCCTCCTTCGTCTCGTTTCGCTCTCTTTCACCCTCCTTTGTCTAGTTTCGCTCTCTTTCGCCCTCCTTCGTCTTGTTTCGCTCTCTTTCACCTTTCTTCGTCTCGTTTCGCTCTCTTTCACCCTCCTTCATCTCGTTTTGCTTTCTTTCACCCTCCTTTGTTTCGTTTCGCTCTCTTTCACCACCCTTTGTCTCGTTTCGCTCTCTTTCACCCTCCACCGTCTCGTTTCGCTGTCTGTTACCCTCTTTCGTCTCGTTTCGCTCTCTTTGACCCTCCTTCGTCTCGTTTAGCTCTCTTTCATCCTCCTTCGTCTCGTTTCGCTCTCTTTCACCCTCCTTCGTCTCGTTTCGCTCTCTTTCACCTTCCTTCATCTCGTTTTGCTCTCTTTCACCCTCCTTCATCTCGTTTCGCTGTCTTTCACCCTCCTTCCTCTCGTTTTGCTCTCTTTCACCCTTCTTTCGTCTTGTTTCGCTCTGTTCCACCCGCCTTCGTCTCGTTTCGCCCTCTTTCACCCTCCTTCGTCTCGTTTCGCTCTCTTTCACACTCCTTCATCTCATTTCGCTCTCTTTCACCCTCCTTCCACTCGTTTCGCTCTCTTTCACCCTCCATCGTCTCGTTCCGCTCTCTTTCACCCTCCTTCGTCTCGTTTCTTTCTCTTTCACCCTCCTTCGTCTCGTTCCGCCCTCTTTCACCGTCCTTCGACTCCTTTCGCTCTCTTTCACCCTCCTTCGTCTCGTTTCGCTCTCTTTCACCCTCCTTCGTCGCGTTTCCCTCTCTTTCACCCTCCTTCATCTTGTTTCGCTCTCTTTCACCCTCTTTCCTCTCGTTATGCTCTCTTTCACACTTCTTTCGTCTTGTTTCGCTCTGTTCCACCCGACTTCGTCTCGTTTCGCCCCCTTTCACCCTCCTTCGTCTCGTCTCACTCTCTTTCACCCTCCTTCATCTCGTTTTGCTCTCTTTCACCCTCCTTCATCTCGTTTCGCTCCCTTTCACCCTCCTTTGTCTCGTTTCGCTCTCTTTCATCCTCCTTTGTCTAGTTTCGCTCTCTTTCACCCTCCTTTCTCGTTTCGCTCTCTTTCACCCTCCATCGTCTTGTTTCGCTCTCTTTCACCCTCCTTCATCTCGTTTAGCTCTCTTTCACCCTCCTTCCTCTCGTTTCACTCTCTTTCGCCCACCTTCGTCTCGTTTCGCTCTCTTTCACCCTCCTTCATCTCGTTTCGCTCTCTTTCACCCTCGTTCCTCTCATTTTGCTCTCTTTCACCCTCCTTCGTCTCGTTTCGCTCTCTTTCACCCTCCTTCGTCTTGTTTCGCTCTGTTGCACCCGCCGTCGTCTCGTTTCGCCCTCTTTCACCCTCCTTGTCTTGTTTCGCTCTCTTTCACCCTCCTTCATCTCGTTTGGCTCTCTTTCAACCTCCTTCGTCTCGTTTCGCTCTCTTTCACCCTCCTTCGTCTCGTTTCGCTCTCTTTTACACTTTTTCGTCTCGTTTCGCTCTCTTTTACCATCCTTCATCTCGTTTCGCTCTCTTTCATGCTCCTTCGTCTCGCTTCGCCCTCTTTCACTCTCCTTTGTCTCGTTTTGCTCTCATTCACACTTCTTTCGTCTTGTTTCGCTCTGTTCCACCCGCCTTCATCTCGTTTCGCCCTCTTTCACCCTCCTTCGTCTCGTTTCGCACTCTTTCACCCTCCTTCATTTCGTTTCGCTCTCTTTCACCCTCCTTCATCTCGTTTCGCTCTCTTTCACCCTCCTTCATCTCGTTTCGCTCTCTTTCACCCTCCTTCCTCTCGTTTCGCTCTCTTTCACCCTTCATCGTCTCGTTTCGCTGTCTTTCACCCTCCTTCGTCTCGTTTCGCTCTCTTTCACCCTCCTTCGTCTCGTTTCGCTCCCTTTGACCCTCCTTCGTCTCGTTCGCTCTCTTCCACCCTCCTTCTTCTCGTTTCGCTCTCTTTCACCCTCCTTCGTCTCGTTTCGCTCTCTTTCACCCTCCTTCGTCTCGTTTCGGTCTCCTTCACCCTCCTTCGTCTCGATCCACTCTCTTTCACCCTCCTTCGACTCCTTTCGCTCTCTTTCACCCTCCTTCATCTCCTTTCGCTCTCTTTTACCCTCCTTCGTCTCGTTTCGCTCTCTTTCACCTTTCTTCGTCTCGTTTCGCCCTCTTTCACCCTCCTTCGTCTCGTTTCGCTCTCTTTCACCCTCCTTCATCTCGTTTCGCTCTCATTCACCCTCCTTTTTCTCGTTTCGCTCTCTTTCACCCTCCTTCCTCTCGTTTCGCTCTCTTTCACCCTGCATCGACTTGTTTCGCTCTCTTTCACCCTCCTTCGTCTCGTTTCGCTCTCTTTCACCCTCCACCATCTCGTTTCGCTCTCTTTCATCCTCCACCGTCTCGTTTCGCTCTCTTATACCCTCTTTCGTCTCGTTTCGCTCTCTTTGACCCTCCTTCGTCTCGTTTAGCTCTCTTTCACCCTACTTCATCTCGTTTCGCTCTCTTTGTGTCGTTTCGCTCTCTTTGACCCTCATGATCTCGTTTCGCTCTCTTTCACCCTCCTTCGTCTCGTTTCGCTCTCTTTCACCCTCCTTCTTCTCGTTTTGCTCTCTTTTACCCTCCTTCATCTCGTTTCGCTCTCTTTCATGCTCCTTCGTCTCGCTTCGCTCTCTTTCACCCTCCTTTGTCTCGTTTTGCTCTCATTCACACTTCTTTCGTCTTGTTTCGCTCTGTTCCACCCGCCTTCGTCTCGTTTCGCCCTCTTTCACCCTCCTTCGTCTCGTTTCGCTCGCTTTCACCCTCCTTCATTTCGTTTCGCTCTCTTTCACCCTCCTTCATCTCGTTTCGCTCCCTTTCACCCTCCTTTGTCTCGTTTTGCTCTCTTTCACCTTCCTTCGTCTCGTTTCGCTCTCTTTCACCTTCCTTCGTCTCGTTTCTCTCTCTTTCACCCTCCTTCGTCTCGTTTCGCTCTCTTCCACCCTCCTTCATCTCGTTTCGCTCTCTTTAACCCTCCTTCGTCTTGTTTCGCTCTCTTTCACCCTCCTTCCTCTCGTTTCGCTCTCTTTCACCCTCCATCGTCTCGTTTCGCTGTCTTTCACCCTCCTTCGACTCGTTTCGCTCTCTTTCACCCTCCTTCGTCTCGTTTCGCTCCCTTTGACCCTCCTTCGTCTCGTTCGCTCTCTTTCACCCTCCTTCTTCTCGTTTCGCTCTCTTTCACCCTCCTTCGTCTCGTTTCGCTCTCTTTCACCCTCCTTCGTCTCGTTTCGGTCTCCTTCACCCTCCTTCGTCTCGATCCACTCTCTTCCACCCTCCTTCGACTCCTTTCGCTCTCTTTCACCCTCCTTCATCTCCTTTCGCTCTCTTTTACCCTCCCTCGTCTCCTTTCGCTCTCTTTCACCTTTCTTCGTCTCGTTTCGCCTTCTTTCACCCTCCTTCATCTCGTTTCGCTCTCTTTCACCCTCCTTCGTCTCGTTTCGCTCTCATTCACCCTCCTTCGTCTTGTTTAGCTCTCTTTCACCCTACTTCGTCTCGTTTCGCTCTCTTTGTGTTGTTTCGCTCTCTTTGACCCTTTTTCGTCTCGTTTCGCTCTCTTTCACCCTCCTTCGTCTCGTTACGCTCTCTTTCACCCTCCTTCTTCTCGTTTCGCTCTCTTTCACCCTCCTTCGTCTCGTTTCGCTCTCTTTCACCCTCCTTCGTCTCGATCCACTCTCGTTCACCCTCCTACGACTCCTTTCGCTCTCTTTCACCCTCCTTCGTCTCATTTCGCTCTCTTTCGCCCTCCTTCATCTCCTTTCGCTCTCTTTCACCCTCCTTCGTCTCGTTTCGCTCTCTTTCACCTTTCTTCGTCTCGTTTCGGTCTCTTTCACCCTCCTTCGCCTCGTTTCGCTCTCTTTCACCCTCCTTCGTCTCGTTTCGCTCTCTTTCACCCTCCTTTGTCTAGTTTCGCTCTCTTTCACCCTCCGTCGTCTCGTTCGCTCTCTTTCACCCTCCTTCTCCTCGTTTCGCTCTCTTTCACCCTCCTTCGTCTCGTTTCGCTCTCTTTCACCCTCCTTCGTCTCGTTTCGGTCTCCTTCACCCTCCTTCGTCTCGTTCCACTCTCTTTCACCCTCCTTCGACTCCTTTCGCTCTCTTTCACCCTCCTTCATCTCCTTTCGCTCTCTTTTACCCTCCTTCATTTCGTTTCGCTCTCTTTCACCTTTCTTCATCTCGTTTCGCTCTCTTTCACCCTCCATCGTCTTGTTTCGCTCTCTTTCACCCTCCTTCGTCTCGTTTCGCTCTCTTTCACCCTCCACCATCTCGTTTCGCTCTCTTTCACCCTCCACCGTCTCGTTTCGCTCTCATATACCCTCTTTCGTCTCGTTTCGCTCTCTTTGACCTTCCTTCGTCTTGTTTAGCTCTCTTTCTCCCTACTTCATCTCGTTTCGCTCACTTTCACCCTCCTTCCTCTCGTTTCACTCTCTTTCTCCCTCCTTCATCTCGTTTCGCTCTCTTTCACCCTCCTTCATATCGTTTTGCTCTCTTTCACCCTCGTTCCTCTCGTTTCGCTCTCTTTCGCCCTCCTTCGTCTTGTTTCACCCTCTTTCACCATCCTTCGACTCCTTTCGCTCTCTTTCACCCTCCTTCATCTCCTTTCGCTCTCTTTTACCCTCCTTCATTTCGTTTCGCTCTCTTTCACCTTTCTTCATCTCGTTTCGCTCTCTTTCACCCTCCATCGTCTTGTTTCACCCTCTTTCACCATCCTTCGACTCCTTTCGCTCTCTTTCACCCTCCTTCATCTCCTTTCGCTCTCTTTTACCCTCCTTCATTTCGTTTCGCTCTCTTTCACCTTTCTTCATCTCGTTTCGCTCTCTTTCACCCTCCATCGTCTTGTTTCGCTCTCTTTCACCCTCCTTCGTCTCGTTTCGCTCTCTTTCACCCTCCACCATCTCGTTTCGCTCTCTTTCACCCTCCACCGTCTCGTTTCGCTCTCATATACCCTCTTTCGTCTCGTTTCGCTCTCTTTGACCTTCCTTCGTCTTGTTTAGCTCTCTTTCTCCCTACTTCATCTCGTTTCGCTCACTTTGTGTCGTTTCGCTCCCTTTGAACCTCTTTCATCTCGTTTCGCTCTCTTTCACCCTCCTTCGTCTCGTTTCGCTCTCTTTCACCCTCCTTCTTCTCGTTTCGCTCTCTTTCACCCTCCCTCGTCTCGTTTCGCTGTCTTTCACCCTCCTTCGTCTCGTTTCGGTCTCTTTCACCCTCCTTCGTCTCGTTCCACTCTCTTTCACCCTCCTACGACTCCTTTCGCTCTCTTTCATCCTCCTTCGTCTCATTTCGCTCTCTTTCACCCTCCTTCATCTCCTTTCGCTCTCTTTCACCCTCCTTCGTCTCGTTTCGCTCTCTTTCACCCTCCTTCGTCTCGTTTCGCTCTCTTTCACCCTCCTTTGTCTAGTTTCGCTCTCTTTCACCCTCCTTCCTCTCGTTTCGCTCTCTTTCAACCTCCATCGTCTTGTTTCGCTCTCTTGCACCCTCCTTCATCTCGTTTAGCTCTCTTTCACCCTCCTTCCTCTCGTTTCACTCTCTTTCTCCCTCCTTCATCTCGTTTCGCTCTCTTTCACCCTCCTTCATATCGTTTTGCTCTCTTTCACCCTCGTTCCTCTCGTTTCGCTCTCTTTCGCCCTCCTTCGTCTTGTTTCACCCTCTTTCACCATCCTTCGTCTCGTTTCGCTCTCTTTCACCCTCCACCGTCTCGTTTCGGTCTCTTTCACCCTCCTTCATCTTTTTTCGCTCTCTTTCACCCTCCTTGGTCTCGTTTCGCTCTCTTTCACCTTTCTTCGTCTCGTTTCGCTCTCTTTCACCCTCCTTCATCTCGTTTTGCTCTCTTTCACCCTCCTTCATTTCGTTTCGCTCTCTTTCACCACCCTTTGTCTCGTTTCGCTCTCTTTCACCCTCCACCGTCTCGTTTCGCTCTCTGTTACCCTCTTTCGTCTCGTTTCGCTCTCTTTGACCCTCCTTCGTCTCGTTTCGCTCTGTTTCACACTCCTTTGTCTCGTTTTGCTCTCTTTTACCCTCCTTCATCTCGTTTTGCTCTCTTTCACCCTCCTTCGTCTTGTTTCGCTCTGTTCCACCCGGCTTCGTCTCGTTTCGCCCTCTTTCATCCTCCTTCGTCTCGTTTCACTCTCTTTCACCCTCCTTCATCTCGTTTCGTTCTCTGTCACCCTCCTTCGTCTCGTTCCGCTCTCTTTCACCCTCCTTCGACTCCTTTCGCTATCTTCCACCCTCCTTCATCTCGTTTCGCTCTCTTTCACCCTCCTTCGTCTCGTTTCGCTCTCTTTCACCCTCCTTCATCTCGTTTCGCTCTCTTTCACCCTCCTTCGTCTCGTTTCGCTCTCTTTCGCCCTCCTTCGTCTTGTTTCGCACTCTTTCACCCTCCTTCGTCTCGTTTCGCTCTCTTTCACCCTCCACCGTCTCGTTTCGCTCTCTTTTACAGTCTTTCGTCTCATTTCGCTGTCTGTGACCCTCCTTCGTCTCGTTTAGCTCTCTTTCACCCTACTTCATCTCGTTTCGCTCTCTTTCACCCTCCTTCATCTCGTTTCGCTCTCTTTGACCCTCCTTCATCTCGTTTCGCTCTCTTTCACCCTCCTTCATCTCGTTTCGCTCTCTTTCACCCTGCTTCTTCTCTTTTCGCTCTCTTTCACCCTCCACCGTCTCGTTTCGCCCTCTTTTACAGTCTTTCGTCTCGTTTCGCTCTCTGTGACCCTCCTTCGTCTTGTTTCACTCTCTTTCACCCTTCTTCTCCTCGTTTCGCTATCTTTCACCCTCCAACGTCTTGTTTCACTCTCTTTCACCCTCCTTCGTCTCGTTTCGCTCTCTTTCACCCTCCACCGTTTCGTTTCGCTCTCTTTCACCCTCCACCGTCTCGTTTCACTCTCTTTGACCCTCCTTCATCTCGTTTCGCTCTCTTTCACCCTCCTTCATCTCGTTTCGCTCTCTTTCACCCTCCACCGTCTCGTTTCGCTCTCATATACCCTCTTTCGTCTCGTTTCGCTCTCTTTGACCTTCCTTCGTCTTGTTTAGCTCTCTTTCTCCCTACTTCATCTCGTTTCGCTCACTTTGTGTCGTTTCGCTCTCTTTGAACCTCTTTCATCTCGTTTCGCTCTCTTTCACCCTCCTTCGTCTCGTTTCGCTCTCTTTCACCCTCCTTCTTCTCGTTTCGCTCTCTTTCACCCTCCCTCGTCTCGTTTCGCTGTCTTTCACCCTCCTTCGTCTCGTTTCGGTCTCTTTCACCCTCCTTCGTCTCGTTCCACTCTCTTTCACCCTCCTACGACTCCTTTCGCTCTCTTTCATCCTCCTTCGTCTCATTTCGCTCTCTTTCACCCTCCTTCATCTCCTTTCGCTCTCTTTCACCCTCCTTCGTCTCGTTTCGCTCTCTTTCACCCTCCTTCGTCTCGTTTCGCTCTCTTTCACCCTCCTTTGTCTAGTTTCGCTCTCTTTCACCCTCCTTCCTCTCGTTTCGCTCTCTTTCAACCTCCATCGTCTTGTTTCGCTCTCTTGCACCCTCCTTCATCTCGTTTAGCTCTCTTTCACCCTCCTTCCTCTCGTTTCACTCTCTTTCTCCCTCCTTCATCTCGTTTCGCTCTCTTTCACCCTCCTTCATATCGTTTTGCTCTCTTTCACCCTCGTTCCTCTCGTTTCGCTCTCTTTCGCCCTCCTTCGTCTTGTTTCACCCTCTTTCACCATCCTTCGTCTCGTTTCGCTCTCTTTCACCCTCCACCGTCTCGTTTCGGTCTCTTTCACCCTCCTTCATCTTTTTTCGCTCTCTTTCACCCTCCTTGGTCTCGTTTCGCTCTCTTTCACCTTTCTTCGTCTCGTTTCGCTCTCTTTCACCCTCCTTCATCTCGTTTTGCTCTCTTTCACCCTCCTTCATTTCGTTTCGCTCTCTTTCACCACCCTTTGTCTCGTTTCGCTCTCTTTCACCCTCCACCGTCTCGTTTCGCTCTCTGTTACCCTCTTTCGTCTCGTTTCGCTCTCTTTGACCCTCCTTCGTCTCGTTTCGCTCTGTTTCACACTCCTTTGTCTCGTTTTGCTCTCTTTTACCCTCCTTCATCTCGTTTTGCTCTCTTTCACCCTCCTTCGTCTTGTTTCGCTCTGTTCCACCCGGCTTCGTCTCGTTTCGCCCTCTTTCATCCTCCTTCGTCTCGTTTCACTCTCTTTCACCCTCCTTCATCTCGTTTCGTTCTCTGTCACCCTCCTTCGTCTCGTTCCGCTCTCTTTCACCCTCCTTCGACTCCTTTCGCTATCTTCCACCCTCCTTCATCTCGTTTCGCTCTCTTTCACCCTCCTTCGTCTCGTTTCGCTCTCTTTCACCCTCCTTCATCTCGTTTCGCTCTCTTTCACCCTCCTTCGTCTCGTTTCGCTCTCTTTCGCCCTCCTTCGTCTTGTTTCGCACTCTTTCACCCTCCTTCGTCTCGTTTCGCTCTCTTTCACCCTCCACCGTCTCGTTTCGCTCTCTTTTACAGTCTTTCGTCTCATTTCGCTGTCTGTGACCCTCCTTCGTCTCGTTTAGCTCTCTTTCACCCTACTTCATCTCGTTTCGCTCTCTTTCACCCTCCTTCATCTCGTTTCGCTCTCTTTGACCCTCCTTCATCTCGTTTCGCTCTCTTTCACCCTCCTTCATCTCGTTTCGCTCTCTTTCACCCTGCTTCTTCTCTTTTCGCTCTCTTTCACCCTCCACCGTCTCGTTTCGCCCTCTTTTACAGTCTTTCGTCTCGTTTCGCTCTCTGTGACCCTCCTTCGTCTCGTTTCACTCTCTTTCACCCTTCTTCTCCTCGTTTCGCTATCTTTCACCCTCCAACGTCTTGTTTCACTCTCTTTCACCCTCCTTCGTCTCGTTTCGCTCTCTTTCACCCTCCACCGTTTCGTTTCGCTCTCTTTCACCCTCCACCGTCTCGTTTCACTCTCTTTGACCCTCCTTCATCTCGTTTCGCTCTCTTTCACCCTCCTTCAACTCGTTTCGCTCTCTTTCACCCTCCTTCGACTCCTTTCACTCACTTTCACCCTCCTTCGTCTCGTTTCGCTCTCTTTGACCCACCTTCATCTCGTTTAGCTCTCTTTCACCCTCCTTCCTCTCGTTTCACTCTCTTTCGCCCTCCTTCATCTCGTTTCGCTCTCTTTCACCCTCCTTCATATCGTTTTGCTCTCTTTCACCCTCGTTCCTCTCGTTTCGCTCTCTTTCGCCCTCCTTCGTCTTGTTTCACCCTCTTTCACCGTCCTTCGTCTCGTTTCGCTCTCTTTCACCCTCCACCGTCTCGTTTCGGTCTCTATCACCCTCCTTCATCTTTTTTCGCTCTCTTTCACCCTCCTTGGTCTCGTTTCGCTCTCTTTCACCTTTCTTCGTCTCGTTTCGCTCTCTTTCACCCTTCTTTCGTCTTGTTTCGCTCTGTTCCACCCGCCTTCCTCTCGTTTCGCCCTCATTCACCCTCCTTCGTCTCGTTTCGCTCTCTTTCACCCTCCTTCAACTCGTTTCGCTCTCTTTCACCCTCCTTTGTCTCGTTTTGCTCTCATTCACACTTCTTTCGTCTTGTTTCGCTCTGTTCCACCCGCCTTCGTCTCGTTTCGCCCTCTTTCACCCTCCTTCGTCTCGTTTCGCTCGCTTTCACCCTCCTTCATTTCGTTTCGCTCTCTTTCACCCTCCTTCATCTCGTTTCGCTCCCTTTCACCCTCCTTTGTCTCGTTTTGCTCTCTTTCACCTTCCTTCGTCTCGTTTCGCTCTCTTTCACCTTCCTTCGTCTCGTTTCTCTCTCTTTCACCCTCCTTCGTCTCGTTTCGCTCTCTTTCACCCTCCTTCATCTCGTTTCGCACTCTTTTACCCTCCTTCCTCTCGTTTTGCTCTCTTTCACCCTTCTTTCGTCTTGTTTCGCTCTGTTCCACCCGCCTTCGTCTCGTTTCGCCCTCATTCACCCTCCTTCGTCTCGTTTCGCTCTCTTTCACCCTCCTTCATCTCGTTTCGCTCTTTCACCCTCCTTCATCTCGTTTCGGTCCCTTTCACCCTCCTTTGTCTCGTTTCGCTCTCTTTCACCTTCCTTCATCTCGTTTCGCTCTCTTTCACCTTCCTTCGTCTCGTTTTGCTCTCTTTCACCCTTCTTTCGTCTTGTTTCGCTCTGTTCCACCCGCCTTCGTCTCGTTTCGCCCTCATTCACCCTCCTTCGTCTCGTTTCGCTCTCTTTCACCCTCCTTCATCTCGTTTCGCTCTCTTTCACCCTCCTTCATCTCGTTTCGGTCCCTTTCACCCTCCTTTGTCTCGTTTCGCTCTCTTTCACCTTCCTTCATCTCGTTTCGCTCTCTTTCACCTTCCTTCGTCTCGTTTCTCGCTCTTTCACCCTCCTTCGTCTCGTTTCACTCTCTTTCACCCTCCTTCGTCTCGTTTCGTTCTCTTTCACCCTCCTTCGTCTCGTTCCGCTCTCTTTCATCCTCCTTCGACTCCTTTCGCTATCTTCCACCCACCTTCATCTCGTGTCGCTCTCTTTCACCCTCCTTCATTTCGTTTCACTCTCTTTCACCCTCCTTCATCTCGTTTCGCTCTCTTTCACCCTCCTTCCTCTCGTTTCGCTCTCTTTCGCCCTCCTTCGTCTTGTTTCGCTCTCTTTCACCCTCCTTCGTCTCGTTTCGCTCTCTTTCACCCTACACCGTCTCGTTTCGCTCTCTTTTACAGTCTTTAATCTCGTTTCGCTCTCTGTGACCCTCCTTCGTCTCGTTTAGCTCTCTTTCACCCTCCTTCTTCTCGTTTCGCTCTCGTTCACCCTCCTTCGTCTCGTTTCGCTCTCTTTGACCCTCCTTCATCTCATTTTGCTCTCTTTCACCCTCCTTCGTCTCGTTCCACTCTCTTTCACCCTCCTTCGACTCCTTTCGCTCACTTTCACCCTCCTTCATCTCGTTTCGCTCTCTTTCACCCTCCTTCATCTCGTTTCGCTCTGTTTGACTCTCCTTCATCTCGTTTCGGTCTCTTTCACCCTCCTTCGTCTCGTTTCTCTCACTTTCACCCTCCTTCTTCTCGTTTCACTCTATTTCACCCTCCTTCGTCTCGTTTCGCTCTCTTTCACCCTCCTTCGTCTCGTTTCGCTCTCTTTCACCCTCCTTCGTCTCGTTCCACTCTCTTTCACCATCCTTCGACTCCTTTCGCTCTCTTTCACCCTCCTTCTTCTCGTTTCACTCTCTTTCACCCTCCTTCGTCTCGTTTCGCTCTCTTTCACCCTCCTTCGTCTCGTTTCGGTCTCTTTCACCCTCCTTCGTCTCGTTCCACTCTCTTTCACCCTCCTTCGACTCCTTTCGCTCACTTTCACCCTCCTTCATCTCGTTTCGCTCTCTTTCACCCTCCTTCATCTCGTTTCGCTCTGTTTGACTCTCCTTCATCTCGTTTCGCTCTCTTTCACCCTCCTTCGTCTCGTTTCTCTCACTTTCACCCTCCTTCTTCTCGTTTCACTCTCTTTCACCCTCCTTCGTCTCGTTTCGCTCTCTTTCACCCTCCTTCGTCTCGTTTCGCTCTCTTTCACCCTCCTTCGTCTCGTTCCACTCTCTTTCACCATCCTTCGACTCCTTTCGCTCTCTTTCACCCTCCTTTGTCTCATTTCGCTCTCTTTCACCCTCCTTCATCTCCTTTCACTCTCTTTCACCCTCCTTCATCTCGTTTCGCACTCTTTCACCCTCCTTCCTCTCGTTTTGCTCTCTTTCACCCTTCTTTCGTCTTGTTTCGCTCTGTTCCACCCGCCTTCGTCTCGTTTCGCCCTCATTCACCCTCCTTCGTCTCGTTTCGCTCTCTTTCACCCTCCTTCATCTCGTTTCGCTCTCTTTCACCCTCCTTCATCTCGTTTCGGTCCCTTTCACCCTCCTTTGTCTCGTTTCGCTCTCTTTCACCTTCCTTCATCTCGTTTCGCTCTCTTTCACCTTCCTTCGTCTCGTTTCTCTCTCTTTCACCCTCCTTCGTCTCGTTTCACTCTCTTTCACCCTCCTTCGTCTCGTTTCGTTCTCTTTCACCCTCCTTCGTCTCGTTCCGCTCTCTTTCACCCTCCATCGACTCCTTTCGCTATCTTCCACCCACCTTCATCTCGTGTCGCTCTCTTTCACCCTCCTTCATTTCGTTTCACTCTCTTTCACCCTCCTTCATCTCATTTCGCTCTCTTTCACCCTCCTTCCTCTCGTTTCGCTCTCTTTCGCCCTCCTTCGTGTTGTTTCGCTCTCTTTCACCCTCCTTCGTCTCGTTTCGCTCTCTTTCACCCTCCACCGTCTCGTTTCGCTCTCTTTTACAGTCTTTCATCTCGTTTCGCTCTCTGTGACCCTCCTTCGTCTCGTTTAGCTCTCTTTCACCCTCCTTCTTCTCGTTTCGCTCTCGTTCACCCTCCTTCGTCTCGTTTCGCTCTCTTTGACCCTCCTTCATCTCATTTTGCTCTCTTTCACCCTCCTTCGTCTCGTTCCACTCTCTTTCACCCTCCTTCGACTCCTTTCGCTCACTTTCACCCTCCTTCATCTCGTTTCGCTCTCTTTCACCCTCCTTCATCTCGTTTCGCTCTGTTTGACTCTCCTTCATCTCGTTTCGCTCTCTTTCACCCTCCTTCGTCTCGTTTCTCTCACTTTCACCCTCCTTCTTCTCGTTTCACTCTCTTTCACCCTCCTTCGTCTCGTTTCGCTCTCTTTCACCCTCCTTCGTCTCGTTTCGCTCTCTTTCACCCTCCTTCGTCTCGTTCCACTCTCTTTCACCCTCCTTTGTCTCGTTTCGCTCTCTTTCACCTTCCTTCATCTCGTTTCGCTCTCTTTCACCTTCCTTCGTCTCGTTTCTCTCTCTTTCACCCTCCTTCGTCTCGTTTCACTCTCTTTCACCCTCCTTCGTCTCGTTTCGTTCTCTTTCACCCTCCTTCGTCTCGTTCCGCTCTCTTTCATCCTCCTTCGTCTCGTTTCGCCCTCATTCACCCTCCTTCGTCTTGTTTCGCTCTCTTTCACCCTCCTTCATCTCGTTTCGCTCTCTTTCACCCTCCTTCATCTCGTTTCGGTCCCTTTCACCCTCCTTTGTCTCGTTTCGCTCTCTTTCACCTTCCTTCATCTCGTTTCGCTCTCTTTCACCTTCCTTCGTCTCGTTTCTCTCTCTTTCACCCTCCTTCGTCTCGTTTCACTCTCTTTCACCCTCCTTCGTCACGTTTCGTTCTCTTTCACCCTCCTTCGTCTCGTTCCGCTCTCTTTCACCCTCCTTCGACTCCTTTCGCTATCTTCCACCCACCTTCATCTCGTGTCGCTCTCTTTCACCCTCCTTCATTTCGTTTCACTCTCTTTCAACCTCCTTCATCTCGTTTCGCTCTCTTTCACCCTCCTTCCTCTCGTTTCGCTCTCTTTCGCCCTCCTTCGTCTTGTTTCGCTCTCTTTCACCCTCCTTCGTCTCGTTTCGCTCTCTTTCACCCTCCACCGTCTCGTTTCGCTCTCTTTTACAGTCTTTCATCTCGTTTCGCTCTCTGTGACCCTCCTTCGTCTCGTTTAGCTCTCTTTCACCCTCCTTCTTCTCGTTTCGCTCTCGTTCACCCTCCTTCGTCTCGTTTCGCTCTCTTTGACCCTCCTTCATCTCATTTTGCTCTCTTTCACCCTCCTTCGGCTCGTTTCGCTCTCTTTCACCCTCCTTCTTCTCGTTTCGCTCTCTTTCACCCTCCTTCGTCTTGTTTCGCTCTCTTTCAACCTCCTTCGTCTCGTTTCGGTCTCCTTCTCCCTCCTTCGTCTCGTTCCACTCTCTTTCACCCTCCTGCGACTCCTTTCGCTCTCTTTCAACCTCCTTCATCTCCTTTCGCTCTCTTTCACCCTCCTTCGTCTCGTTTCGCTCTCTTTCACCTTTCTTCGTCTCGTTTCGCTCTCTTTCACCCTCCTTCGTCTCGTTTCGCTCTCTTTCACCCTCCTTTGTCTCGTTCCACTCTCTTTCACCCTCCTGCGACTCGTTTCGCTCTCTTTCACCCTCCTTTGTCTCATTTCGCTCTCTTTCACCCTCCTTCATCTCCTTTCGCTCTCTTTCACCCTCCTTCATCTCGTTTCGCACTCTTTCACCCTCCTTCCTCTCGTTTTGCTCTCTTTCACCCTTCTTTCGTCTTGTTTCGCTCTGTTCCACCCGCCTTTGTCTCGTTTCGCCCTCATTCACCCTCCTTCGTCTCGTTTCGCTCTCTTTCACCCTCCTTCATCTCGTTTCGCTCTCTTTCACCCTCCTTCATCTCGTTTCGGTCCCTTTCACCCTCCTTTGTCTCGTTTCGCTCTCTTTCACCTTTCTTCATCTCGTTTCGCTCTCTTTCACCTTCCTTCGTCTCGTTTCTATCTCTTTCACCCACCTTCGTCTCGTTTCACTCTATTTCACCCTCCTTCGTCTCGTTTCGTTCTCTTTCACCCTCCTTCGTCTCGTTCCGCTCTCTTTCACCCTCCTTCGACTCCTTTCGCTATCTTCCACCCACCTTCATCTCGTTTCGCTCTCTTTCACCCTCCTTCATTTCGTTTCACTCTCTTTCACCCTCCTTCATCTCGTTTCGCTCTCTTTCACCCTCCTTCCTCTCGTTTCGCTCTCTTTCGCCCTCCTTCGTCTTGTTTCGCTCTCTTTCACCCTCCTTCGTCTCGTTTCGCTCTCTTTCACCCTCCACCGTCTCGTTTCGCTCTCTTTTACAGTCTTTCATCTCGTTTCGCTCTCTGTGACCCTCCTTCGTCTCGTTTAGCTCTCTTTCACCCTCCTTCATCTCGTTTCGCTCTCGTTCACCCTCCTTCGTCTCGTTTCGCTCTCTTTGACCCTCCTTCATCTCATTTTGCTCTCTTTCACCCTCCTTCTTCTCATTTCGCTCTCTTTCACCCTCCTTCGTCTTGTTTCGCTCTCTTTCAACCTCCTTCGTCTCGTTTCGGTCTCCTTCTCCCTCCTTCGTCTCGTTCCACTCTCTTTCACCCTCCTGCGACTCCTTTCGCTCTCTTTCACCCTCCTTCATCTCCTTTCGCTCTCTTTCACCCTCCTTCGTCTCGTTTCGCTCTCTTTCACCTTTCTTCGTCTCGTTTCGCTCTCTTTCACCCTCCTTCGTCTCGTTTCGCTCTCTTTCACCCTCCTTTGTCTCGTTCCACTCTCTTTCACCCTCCAGCGACTCGTTTCGCTCTCTTTCACCCTCCTTCATCTCCTTTCGCTCTCTTTCACCCTCCTTCGTCTCGTTTTGCTCTCTTTCACCTTTCTTCGTCTCGTTTCGCTCTCTTTCACCCTCCTTCGTCTCGTTTCGCTCTCTTTCACCCTCCTTCGTCTCGTTCCGCTCTCTTTCAACCTCTTTCGACTCCTTTCGCTCTCTTTCACCCTCCTTCGTCTCGTTTCGCTCTCTTTCACCCTCCTTCATCTCGTTTCGCTCTCTTTCACCCTCCTTCATCTCGTTTCGCTCTTTCACCCTCCTTCCTCTCGTTTCGCTCTCTTTCGCCCTCCTTCGTCTTGTTTCGCTCTCTTTCACCCTCCTTCGTCTCGTTTCGCTCTCTTTCACCCTCCACCGTCTCGTTTCGTTCTCTTTTACCCTCTTTCGTCTCGTTTCGCTCTCTGTGACCCTCCTTCGTCTCGTTTAGCTCTCTTTCACCCTCCTTCATCTCGTTTCGCTCTCTTTGACCCTCCTTCATCTCGTTTCGTTCTCTTTCACCCTCCTTCATCTCGTTTCGCTCTCTTTCACCCTCCTTCCTCTCGTTTCGCTCTCTTTCACCCTCCTTCGTCTTGTTTCGCTCTCTTTCAACCTCCTTCATCTCGTTTCGGTCTCCTTCACCCTCCTTCGTCTCGTTCCACTCTGTTTCACCCTCCTGCGACTCGTTTCGCTCTCTTTCACCCTCCTTCATCTCCTTTCGCTCTCTTTCACCCTCCTTCGTCTCGTTTTGCTCTCTTTCACCTTTCTTCGTCTCGTTTCGCTCTCTTTCACCCTCCTTCGTCTCGTTTCGCTCTCTTTCACCCTCCTTCGTCTCGTTTCGCTCTCATTTACCCTCCTTTGTCTCGTTTCGCTCTCTTTCACCCTCCTTCCTCTCGTTTCGCTCTCTTTCACCCTCCATCGTCTTGTTTCACTCTCTTTCACCCTCCTTCGTCTCGTTTCGCTCTCTTTCACCCTCCACCGTTTCGTTTCACTCTCTGTGACCATCCTTCGTCTCGTTTAGCTCTCTTTCACCCTACTTCATCTCGTTTCGCTCTCTTTCACCCTCTTTCGTCTTGTTTCGCTCTCTTTCACCCTCCTTCGTCTCGTTCCGCTCTCTTTCAACATCCTTCGACTCCTTTCGCTCTCTTTCACCCTCCCTCGTCTCGTTTCGCTCTCTTTCACCCTCCTTCATCTCGTTTCGCTCTCTTTCACCCTCCTTCATCTCGTTTCGCTCTCTTTCACCCTCCTTCCTCTCGTTTCGCTCTCTTTCGCCCTCCTTCGTCTTGTTTCGCTCTCTTTCACCCTCCTTCGTCTCGTTTCGCTCTCTTTCACCCTCCACTTTCTCGTTTCGTTCTCTTTTACCCTCCTTCATCTCGTTTTGCTCTCTTTCACCCTCCTTCATCTCGTTTCGCTCTCTTTCACCCTCCTTCATCTCGTTTCGCTCTCTTTGACCCTCCTTCATCTCGTTTCGCTCTCTTTCACCCTCCTTCGTCTCGTTTCGCTCTCTTTCACCCTCCTTCGTCTCGTTTCGCTCTCTTTCACCCTCCTTCATCTCGTTTCGCTCTCTTTCACCCTCCTTCATCTCATTTCGCTCTCTTTGACCCTCCTTCATCTCGTTTCGCTCTCTTTCACCCTCCTTCGTCTCGTTTCGGTCTCTTTCACCCTCCTTCGTCTCGTTCCGCTCTCTTTCACCCTCCTTCGACTCCTTTCGCTCACTTTCACCCTCCTTCATCTCGTTTCGCTCTCTTTCACCCTCCTTCGTCTCGTTTCGCTCTGTTTGACTCTCCTTCATCTCGTTTCGCTCTCTTTCACCCTCCTTCGTCTCGTTTCACTCACTTTCACCCTCCTTCTTCTCGTTTCACTCTCTTTCACCCTCCTTCGTCTCGTTTCGCTCTCTTTCACCCTCCTTCGTCTCGTTTCGCTCTCTTTCACCCTCCTTCGTCTCGTTCCTCTCTCTTTCACCATCCTTCGACTCCTTTCGCTCTCTTTCACCCTCCTTTGTCTCATTTCGCTCTCTTTCACCCTCCTTCATCTCCTTTCGCTCTCTTTCACCCTCCTTCATCTCGTTTCGCACTCTTTCACCCTCCTTCCTCTCGTTTTGCTCTCTTTCACCCTTCTTTCGTCTTGTTTCGCTCTGTTCCACCCGCCTTCGTCTCGTTTCGCCCTCATTCACCCTCCTTCGTCTCGTTTCGCTCTCTTTCACACTCCTTCATCTCGTTTCGGTCCCTTTCACCCT
>NW_027309422.1:0-35000 GCF_047496885.1 Scyliorhinus torazame | reverse complement strand
TTTATAGCAACGACCTATACATATTATACATATATATTAACAACCCTAACAACCCTGAGAGTCCTTCTGGTTCTCTCCCCCCCCCCCCCCCCCCCCCCCCCCCCCGGGCTGCTGCTGCTGCCTTCTTCTTTTCCATTCCCTCTATCTTTCTGTGAGGTATTCGACGAACGGTTGCCACCGCCTGGTGAATCCTTGAGCCGATCCCCTTAGAACAAAATTAATCCGTTCCAGCTTTATAAACCCTGCCATGTTATTTATCCAGGTCTCCACCCCCGGGGGCTTGGCTTCCTTCCACATCAACAGTATCCTGCGCCGGGCTACTAGGGACGCAAAGGCCAAAACATCAGCCTCTCTCGCCTCCTGCACTCCCGGCTCTTGTGCAACCCCAAATATAGCCAACCCCCAGCTTGGTTCGACCTGGACCCCCACTACTTTCGAAAGCACCTTTGTCACCCCCACCCAGAACCCCTGTAGTGCCGGACATGACCAGAACATGTGGGTGTGATTCGCTGGGCTTCTCGAGCATCTCGCACACCTAACCTCTACCCCAAAAAATTTACTGAGCCGTGCTCCAGTCATATGCGCCCTGTGTAACACCTTAAATTGAATCAGGCTTAGCCTGGCACACGAGGACGATGAGTTTACCCTACTTAGGGCATCCGCCCACAGCCCCTCCTCAATCTCCTCCCCCAGCTCTTCTTCCCATTTTCCTTTCAGCTCACCTACCATGATCTCCCCCTCGTCCCTCATTTCCCTATATATGTCTGACACCTTACCGTCCCCCACCCATGTCTTTGAGATCACTCTGTCCTGCACCTCCTGCGTCGGGAGCTGCGGGAATTCCCTCACCTGTTGCCTCGCAAAAGCCCTCAGTTGCATATACCGGAATGCATTCCCTTGGGGCAACCCATATTTCTCGGTCAGCGCTCCCAGACTTGCGAACTTCCCATCCACAAACAGATCTTTCAGTTGCGTTACTCCTGCTCTTTGTCATATTCCAAATCCCCCATCCATTCTCCCAGGGGTAAACCTATGGTTGTTTCTTATCGGGGACCCCACCAAGGCTCCCGCAAATAATCCCACTCCACTCTATCAAATGCTTTCTCGGCATCCATCGCCACCACTATCTCCGCTTCCCCCTCTGGTGGGGCCATCATCATTACCCCTAGCAGCCTCCGTATATTCGTTTTCAGCTGTCTCCCCTTCACAAACCCAGTTTGGTCCTCATGGACCACCCCCGGGACACAATCCTCTATCCTCATTGCCATTACCTTGGCCAGAATCTTAGCGTCTACATTTAGGAGGGAAATAGGTCTATAGGACCCGCATTGCAGCGGGTCCTTTTCCTTCTTTAGGAGAAGCGATATCGTTGCCTCAGACATAGTCGGGGGCAGCTGTCCCCTTTCCTTTGCCTCATTAAAGGTTCTCATCAGTAGCGGGGCGAGCAAGTCCACATATTTCCTGTAAAATTCAACTGGGAATCCATCCGGTCCCGGAGCCTTCCCCGCCTGCATGCTCCTAATTCCTTTCACTACTTCCTCTATTTCGATCTGTGCTCCCAGTCCCACCCTTTCCTGCTCCTCCACCTTGGGAAATTCCAGCCGGTCCAGAAAGCCCATCATTCTCTCCCTCCCATCCGGGGGTTGAGCTTCGTATAATTTTTTATAAAATGCCTTGAACACTCCATTCACTCGCTCCGCTCCCCGCTCCATCTCTCCTTCCTCATCCCTCACTCCCCCTATTTCCCTCGCTGCTCCCCTTTTCCTCAATTGGTGGGCCAGCAACCTGCTCGCCTTCTCCCCATATTCGTACTGTACACCCTGTGCCTTCCTCCACTGTGCCTCTGCAGTACCCGTAGTCAGCAAGTCAAATTCTACATGTAGCCTTTGCCTTTCCCTGTACAGTCCCTCCTCCGGTGCCTCCGCATATTGCCTGTCCACCCTCAGAAGTTCTTGCAGCAACCGCTCCCGTTCCTTACTCTCCTGCTTCCCTTTATGTGCCCTTATTGATATCAGCTCCCCTCTAACCACTGCCTTCAGCGCCTCCCAGACCACTCCCACCTGGACCTCCCCATTATCATTGAGTTCCAAGTACTTTTCAATGCACCCCCTCACCCTTAGACACACCCCCTCATCTGCCATTAGTCCCATGTCCATTCTCCAGGGTGGGCGCCCTTCTGTTTCCTCCCCTATCTCCAAGTCCACCCAGTGTGGAGCGTGATCCGAAATGGCTATAGCCGTATACTCCGTTCCCCTCACCTTCGGGATCAACGCCCTTCCCAAAACAAAAAAGTCTATTCGCGAATAGACTTTGTGGACATAGGAGAAAAACGAGAACTCCTTACTCCTAGGTCTGCTAAATCTCCACGGGTCCACCCCTCCCATCTGCTCCATAAAATCCTTAAGCACCTTGGCTGCTGCCGGCCTCCTTCCAGTCCTGGACCTCGATCTGTCCAGCCCTGGTTCCAACACCGTATTGAAATCTCCCCCCATTACCAACTTTCCCACCTCTAGGTCCGGGATGCGTCCTAGCATCCGCCTCATAAAATTGGCATCATCCCAGTTCGGGGCATATACGTTTACCAAAACCACCGTCTCCCCCTGTAGTTTGCCACTCACCATCACGTATCTGCCCCCGCTATCCGCCACTATAGTCTTTGCCTCAAACATTACCCGCTTCCCCACTAATATAGCCACCCCCCTGTTTTTCGCATCTAGCCCCGAATGGAACACCTGCCCCACCCATCCTTTGCGTAGTCTAACCTGGTCTATCAGTTTCAAGTGCGTCTCTTGTAACATAACCACGTCTGCCTTAAGTTTCTTAAGGTGTGCGAGTACCCGTGCCCTCTTTATCGGCCCGTTCAGCCCTCTCACGTTCCACGTGATCAGCCGGGTTGGGGGGCTTTTTACCCCCCCCCCTTGTCGATTAGCCATCCCCTTTTTCCAGCTCCTCACCCGGTTCCCACGCAGCTGTGTCCCCCCCAGGCGGTGCCCCCCCGTCCATCCCACCCCATACCAGTTCCCCCCTCTCCCCAGCAGCAGCAGCCCAATAATTCCCCCCTCCCACCCCCCCCGCTAGATCCCCCCCTAGCGTAGTTACACCCCCCATGTTGCTCCCAGAAGTCAGCAAACTCTGGCCGACCTCGGCTTCCCCCCGTGACCTCGGCTCGCACCGTGCGACGCCCCCTCCTTCCTGCTTCTCTATTCCCGCCATGATTATCATAGCGCGGGAACCGAGCCCGCGCTTCCCCCTTGGCCCCGCCCCCAATGGCCCACGCCCCATCTCCTCCACCTCCTTTCCTCCCCCCACCACCTCCTGTGGAAGAGAGAAAAGCTACCACATCGCAGGATTAGTACATAAAACTCCTCTTTCCCCCCTTTTTAACCCCCCTCTTCGCCCCCCACATTCGCCCCACCACTTTGTTCAAACGTTCTTTTTAATAACCCGCTCATTCCAATTTTTCTTCCACGATAAAAGTCCACGCTTCATCCGCCGTCTCAAAGTAGTGGTGCCTCCCTCGATATGTGACCCACAGTCTTGCCGGTTGCAGCATTCCAAATTTTATCTTCTTTTTATGAAGCACCGCCTTGGCCCGATTAAATCTCGCCCTCCTTCTCGCCACCTCCGCACTCCAGTCTTGATAAACGCGGATCACCGCGTTCTCCCATTTACTGCTCCGAGTTTTCTTTGCCCATCTAAGGACCATCTCTCTGTCTTTAAAACGAAGGAATCTCACCACTATGGCTCTGGGAATTTCTCCTGCTCTCGGTCCTCGCGCCATCACTCGGTATGCTCCCTCCACCTCCAACGGACCCGCCGGGGCCTCCGCTCCCATTAACGAGTGCAGCATCGTGCTCACATATGCCCCGACGTCCGCTCCCTCCACACCTTCGGGAAGACCAAGAATCCTTAAATTCTTCCTCCTCGCATTATTCTCCAGCACCTCCAGCCTTTCCACACACCTTTTGTGTTGTGCCTCGTGCATCTCTGTCTTCACCACCAGGCCCTGTATATCGTCCTCATTCTCGGCTGCCTTCACCTTCACGACCCGAAGCTCCCGCTGCTGGGTCTTTTGCTCATCCTTTAGCCCTTCGATCGCCTGTAATATCGGGGCCAACAGCTCCTTCTTCATTTCCTTTTTGAGTTCTTCCACACAGCATTTCAGGAACTCTTGTTGGTCAGGGCCCCATGTTAAACTGCCTCCTTCCGACGCCATCTTGGTTTTTGCTTGCCTTCCTTGCCGCTGCTCTAGAGGATCCACCGCAATCCGGCCACTTTCCTCTCCTTTTTCCATCCGTATCCCGGGGGGATTCCCTTCTGGTTCACCGCACAGTACTTTTAGCCGTCAAAATTGCCGTTGGGGTTCTTATTAAGAGCCCAAAAGTCCGTTCCACCGGGAGCTGCCGAAACGTGCGACTTAGCTGGTCATCGCCGCACCCGGAAGTCCCAGTCAGATTCATCTTGTTCGTCTATGGAACAAAACTCTCCCCTCTGTCCAAATTCTCAATTCCGTGGTCAGACGGGGAAAACCCGGGAGTACTGCGCTGGACTGTATTTCATTCTGGGTGTCACCTCCCTCTGCGTGGGTTTCCTCCCACAGTCCAAAGACCTGCCCGTTAGGTGGATTGGCCGTGATAAATTTCCCTTAGTGTCCAAAAAAGGTTTGATGGGGTTATTGGGTCACGGGGATAGGGTTGAAGTGAGGGCTTAAGTGGATCGGTGCAGACTCGATGGGCCAAATGGCCTCCTTCTGCACTGTATGTTCAATGTTGACTGCCCCCCTTGGTCAAATAGCCCCCCCCCCTCCGCCACATTTACATAAACAAATATGCTGTCACTCACTCGAGGGCAGTCACTCACTCGAGGGGCAGTCACTCACTCGAGGGCTGTCACTCACTCGAGGGCTGTCACTCACTCGAGGGCAGTCACTCACTCGAGGGCAGTCACTCACTCGAGGGCAGTCACTCACTCGAGGGCAGTCACTCACCCGAGGGCAGTCACTCACTCGAGGGGCTGTCACTCACTCGAGGGGCAGTTACTGGAAATAACTTTACTGAAGATCTCGGGACAAAATTGAATGCAAAATTCTGACCATTTGATTGTGTTTTCTGCCAGTTTCAGATGACAAGGGAAGATTGTCCATTGGAAGATTATGTTGATTATGACAATGGAAGATTAGTTCTAGTTTCCTGTGGGAGTGTCTGCTGGGCTGAGCTGGGAGATCAGAGAGGCAGCATCACCACCTAGTGGCGATGCCACACACTGCAGCACTGCACAGCAATGGATAAACAGCAACTTGCATTTAAAGAGCAGCTTAAATATTGGAACATGTCCCGAGGTGCTTCACAGAAATGTAAAACAGACAAAACTTTCACACTGCCAGAGGGTGGGAGAGGGAATTCCAGAGCTCGGAGCCTAAGGCAGCTGAAGGCACGTCTGCCAAGGGTGGAGCAATGGGTATCGGTGAATCTCAAAGAGACCTCGGAGAATGTGAGACAGGAGGAGGGGCTGAGGGAGGGGCTGAGGGAGGGGCTGAGGGAGGGGCTGAGGGAGGGGCTGAGGGAGGGGCTGAGGGAGGGGCTGAGGGAAAGAGCGCGGCCCTGGAAAGATGATCATTCCAGAAGCGGGTTTTCCTGAGGGTGAGGTCAGTGAAGGTCAGCGAGCACAGACGAGGGTGGGTAAACGCCACATTACACCGCGGCAACGCAGGGGGTCCCCAGAAACGTCCGATCGATTCAGATGTTAAAATTTGACAACAAACTCCAGTTGGATATTTTAACAGGTATCATTTAATTTTCTCTTTCCAGGGAGATGGAGGACCTCAGGGTCCCCCCGGACCGACCGGGGAGGATGGTGAGAGGGTGAGTGTGCGGTCAGGGGTCATTCAGGCCGAGTTCACCACCTCGGCCGTGGGAGCTGAGCCCTGGGCAACACACAGGTTAACACAGTCTGTGTACACTAATCAGCGCACACACAGGTTAACACAGCCTGTGTACACTAATCAGCGCACACACAGGTTAACACAGCCTGTGTACACCAAACAGCGCACACACAGGTTAACACAGTCTGTGTACACTAATCAGCGCACACACAGGTTAACACAGCCTGTGTACACCAAACAGCGCACACACAGGTTAACACAGTCTGTGTACACTAATCAGCGCACACACAGGTTAACACAGCCTGTGTACACCAAACAGCGCACACACAGGTTAACACAGTCTGTGTACACTAATCAGCGCACACACAGGTTAACACAGCCTGTGTACACCAAACAGCGCACACACAGGTTAACACAGTCTGTGTACACTAATCAGCGCACACACAGGTTAACACAGCCTGTGTACACTTATCAGCGCACACACGGGTTAACACAGCCTGTGTACACCAAACAGCGCACACACAGGTTAACACAGCCTGTGTACACTTATCAGCGCACACACAGGTTAACACAGTCTGTGTACACCAAACAGCGCACACACAGGTTAACACAGTCTGTGTACACTAATCAGCACACACACAGGTTAACACAGCCTGTGTACACTAATCAGCGCACACATGGGTTAACACAGTCTGTGTACACTAATCAGCGCACACACGGGTTAACACAGTCTGTGTACACTAATCAGCGCACACACAGGTTAACACAGCCTGTGTACACTACTCAGTGCACACACAGGTTAACACAGTCTGTGTACACTAATCAGCGCACACACAGGTTAACACAGTCTGTGTACACTAATCAGCGCACACACAGGTTAACACAGTCTGTGTACACTAATCAGCGCGCACACAGGTTAACACAGTCTGTGTACACTAATCAGCGCACACACAGGTTAACACAGCCTGTGTACACTAATCAGCACACACACAGGTTAACACAGCCTGTGTACACTAATCAGCGCACACATGGGTTAACACAGTCTGTGTACACTAATCAGCGCACACACGGGTTAACACAGTCTGTGTACACTAATCAGCGCACACACAGGTTAACACAGCCTGTGTACACTACTCAGTGCACACACGGGTTAACACAGTCTGTGTGCACTAATCAGCGCACACACAGGTTAACACAGTCTGTGTACACGAATCAGCGCACACACAGGTTAACACAGTCTGTGTACACTAATCAGCACACACACAGGTTAACACAGCCTGTGTACACTAATCAGCGCACACATGGGTTAACACAGTCTGTGTACACTAATCAGCGCACACACGGGTTAACACAGTCTGTGTACACTAATCAGCGCACACACAGGTTAACACAGCCTGTGTACACTTATCAGCGCACACACGGGTTAACACAGCCTGTGTACACTTATCAGCGCACACACAGGTTAACACAGCCTGTGTACACCAAACAGCGCACACACGGGTTAACACAGTCTGTGTACACTAATCAGCGCACACACAGGTTAACACAGCCTGTGTACACTTATCAGCGCACACACAGGTTAACACAGCCTGTGTACACTTATCAACGCACACACAGGTTAACACAGTCTGTGTACACTAATCAGCGCACACACAGGTTAACACAGTCTGTGTACACTTATCAGCGCACACACGGGTTAACACAGTCTGTGTACACTAATCAGCGCACACACAGGTTAACACAGCCTGTGTACACTACTCAGTGCACACACAGGTTAACACAGTCTGTGTACACTAATCAGCGCACACACAGGTTAACACAGTCTGTGTACACTAATCAGCGCACACACGGGTTAACACAGTCTGTGTACACTAATCAGCGCACACACAGGTTAACACAGTCTGTGTACACTAAACAGCGCACACAGGTTAACACAGCCTGTGTACACTAATCAGTGCACACACGGGTTAACACAGTCTGTGTACACTAATCAGCGCACACACAGGTTAACACAGTCTGTGTACACTAATCAGCGCACACACGGGTTAACACAGTCTGTGTACACTAATCAGCGCACACACAGGTTAACACAGTCTGTGTACACTAATCAGCGCACACACAGGTTAACACAGTCTGTGTACACTAATCAGCGCACACACAGGTTAACACAGCCTGTGTACACTAATCAGCGCACACACAGGTTAACACAGCCTGTGTACACTAATCAGCGCACACACGGGTTAACACAGCCTGTGTACACTAATCAGCGCACACACAGGTTAACACAGCCTGTGTACACTAATCAGCGCACACACGGGTTAACACAGTCTGTGTACACCAAACAGCGCACACACGGGTTAACACAGCCTGTGTACACTAATCAGCGCACACACAGGTTAACACAGTCTGTGTACACTAATCAGCGCACACACAGGTTAACACAGTCTGTGTACACTAATCAGCGCACACACAGGTTAACACAGTCTGTGTACACTAATCAGCGTACACACGGGTTAACACAGTCTGTGTACACTAATCAGCGCACACACGCGTTAACACAGCCTGTGTACACTACTCAGCGCACACACGGGTTAACACAGTCTATGTACACTAATCAGCGCACACACGGGTTAACACAGTCTGTGTACACTAATCAGCGCACACACGGGTTAACACAGCCTGTGTACACTAATCAGCGCACCCACAGGTTAACACAGTCTGTGTGCACTAATCAGCGCACACACAGGTTAACACAGTCTGTGTACACTAATCAGCGCCCACACAGGTTAACACAGTCTGTGTACACTAATCAGCGTGCACACAGGTTAACACAGTCTGTGTACACTAATCAGCACACACAGGTTAACACAGTCTGTGTACACTAATCAGCGCACACACAGGTTAACACAGCCTGTGTACACTAATCAGCGCACACACAGGTTAACACAGTCTGTGTACACTAATCAGCGCACACACAGGTTAACACAGTCTGTGTACACTAATCAGCACGCACACAGGTTAACACAGTCTGTGTACACTAATCAGCGCACACACAGGTTAACACAGTCTGTGTACACTAATCAGCGCACACACAGGTTAACACAGTCTGTGTACACTAATCAGCGCGCACACA
Source organism: Scyliorhinus torazame (assembly GCF_047496885.1). Taxonomy (NCBI): domain Eukaryota; kingdom Metazoa; phylum Chordata; class Chondrichthyes; order Carcharhiniformes; family Scyliorhinidae; genus Scyliorhinus; species Scyliorhinus torazame. The sequence goes on along the minus strand of NW_027309422.1, from coordinate 25,986 downwards.
GGTTAACACAGTCTGTGTACACTAATCAGCGCGCACACAGGTTAACACAGCCTGTGTACACTAATCAGCGCGCACACAGGTTAACACAGTCTGTGTACACTAATCAGCGCACACACGGGTTAACAAAGCCTGTGTACACTAATCAGCGCGCACACGGGTTAACACAGTCTGTGTACACTAATCAGCGCACACACGGGTTAACACAGCCTGTGTACACTAATCAGCGCACACACAGGGTAACACAGTCTGTGTACACTAATCAGCGCACACACAGGTTAACACAGCCTGTGTACACTAATCAGCGCACACACAGGGTAACACAGTCTGTGTACACTAATCAGCGCACACACGGGTTAACACAGCCTGTGTACACTAATCAGCGCACACACGGGTTAACACAGTCTGTGTACACTTATCAGCGCACACACAGGTTAACACAGCCTGTGTACACTAATCAGCGCGCACACAGGTTAACACAGTCTGTGTACACTAATCAGCACACACACGGGTTAACACAGTCTGTGTACACTAATCAGCGCGCACACAGGTTAACACAGTCTGTGTACACTAATCAGCGCACACACAGGTTAACACAGTCTGTGTACACTAATCAGCGCACACACGGGTTAACACAGTCTGTGTACACTAATCAGCGCACACACAGGTTAACACAGTCTGTGTACACTAATCAGCGCACACACAGGTTAACACAGCCTGTGTACACTAATCAGCGCACACACAGGTTAACACAGTCTGTGTACACTAATCAGCGCACACACGGGTTAACACAGTCTGTGTACACTAATCAGCGCACACACGGGTTAACACAGTCTGTGTACACTAATCAGCGCACACACGGGTTAACACAGTCTGTGTACACTAATCAGCGCACACACGGGTTAACACAGTCTGTGTACACTAATCAGCGCACACACAGGTTAACACAGCCTGTGTACACTTATCAGCGCACACACGGGTTAACACAGCCTGTGTACACTTATCAGCGCACACACAGGTTAACACAGCCTGTGTACACCAAACAGCGCACACACGGGTTAACACAGTCTGTGTACACTAATCAGCGCACACACAGGTTAACACAGCCTGTGTACACTTATCAGCGCACACACAGGTTAACACAGCCTGTGTACACTTATCAGCGCACACACAGGTTAACACAGTCTGTGTACACTAATCAGCGCACACACAGGTTAACACAGTCTGTGTACACTTATCAGCGCACACACGGGTTAACACAGTCTGTGTACACTAATCAGCGCACACACAGGTTAACACAGCCTGTGTACACTACTCAGTGCACACACAGGTTAACACAGTCTGTGTACACTAATCAGCGCACACACAGGTTAACACAGTCTGTGTACACTAATCAGCGCACACACGGGTTAACACAGTCTGTGTACACTAATCAGCGCACACACAGGTTAACACAGTCTGTGTACACTAAACAGCGCACACAGGTTAACACAGCCTGTGTACACTAATCAGTGCACACACGGGTTAACACAGTCTGTGTACACTAATCAGCGCACACACAGGTTAACACAGTCTGTGTACACTAATCAGCGCACACACGGGTTAACACAGTCTGTGTACACTAATCAGCGCACACACAGGTTAACACAGTCTGTGTACACTGATCAGCGCACACACAGGTTAACACAGTCTGTGTACACTAATCAGCGCACACACAGGTTAACACAGCCTGTGTACACTAATCAGCGCACACACAGGTTAACACAGCCTGTGTACACTAATCAGCGCACACACGGGTTAACACAGCCTGTGTACACTAATCAGCGCACACACAGGTTAACACAGCCTGTGTACACTAATCAGCGCACACACGGGTTAACACAGTCTGTGTACACCAAACAGCGCACACACGGGTTAACACAGCCTGTGTACACTAATCAGCGCACACACAGGTTAACACAGTCTGTGTACACTAATCAGCGCACACACAGGTTAACACAGTCTGTGTACACTAATCAGCGCACACACAGGTTAACACAGTCTGTGTACACTAATCAGCGTACACACGGGTTAACACAGTCTGTGTACACTAATCAGCGCACACACGCGTTAACACAGCCTGTGTACACTACTCAGCGCACACACGGGTTAACACAGTCTATGTACACTAATCAGCGCACACACAGGTTAACACAGCCTGTGTACACTAATCAGTGCACACACAGGTTAACACAGCCTGTGTACACTAATCACCGCACACACAGGTTAACACAGTCTGTGTACACTAATGAGCGCACACACAGGTTAACACAGCCTGTGTACACTAATCAGCGCACACACAGGTTAACACAGACTGTGTACACTAATCAGCGCACACACAGGTTAACACAGTCTGTGTACACTAATCAGCGCACACAGGTTAACACAGCCTGTGTACACTAATCAGCACACACACAGGTTAACACAGTCTGTGTACACTAATCAGCGCACACACAGGTTAACACAGCCTGTGTACACTAATCAGCGCACACAGGTTAACACAGCCTGTGTACACTAATCAGCGCACACACAGGTTAACACAGCCTGTGTACACTAATCGGCGCACACACAGGTTAACACAGTCTGTGTACACTAATCAGCACACACACAGGTTAACACAGTCTGTGTACACTAATCAGCGCACACACAGGTTAACACAGTCTGTGTACACTAATCAGCGCACACACAGGTTAACACAGTCTGTGTACACTAATCATCGCACACAGGTTAACACAGCCTGTGTACACTAATCAGCACACACACAGGTTAACACAGTCTGTGTACACTAATCAGCACACACACAGGTTAACACAGCCTGTGTACACTAATCAGCGCACACAGGTTAACACAGCCTGTGTACACTAATCAGCGCACACACAGGTTAACACAGCCTGTGTACACTAATCAGCGCACACACAGGTTAACACAGTCTGTGTACACTAATCAGCACACACACAGGTTAACACTGTCTGTGTACACTAACCAGCGCACACACGGGTTAACACAGCCTGTGTACACTTATCAGCACACACACGCGTTAACACAGCCTGTGTACACTAATCAGCGCACACACAGGTTAACACAGCCTGTGTACACTTATCAGCGCACACACAGGTTAACACAGCCTGTGTACACTAATCAGCGCGCACACAGGTTAACACAGCCTGTGTACACTAATCAGCGCACACACGGGTTAACACAGCCTGTGTACACTAATCAGCGCACACACAGGTTAACACAGTCTGTGTACACTAATCAGCGCACACACGGGTTAACACAGCCTGTGTACACTAATCAGCGCACACACGGGTTAACACAGCCTGTGTACACTAATCAGCGCACACACGGGTTAACACAGTCTGTGTACACTAATCAGCGCACACACGGGTTAACACAGTCTGTGTACACTAATCAGCGCACACACGGGTTAACACAGCCTGTGTACACTAATCAGCGCACACACGGGTTAACACAGCCTGTGTACACTAATCAGCGCACACGGGTTAACACAGTCTGTGTACACTAATCAGCGCACACACGGGTCAACACAGTCTGTGTACACTAATCAGCGCACACACGGGTTAACACAGCCTGTGTACACTAATCAGCGCACACACGCGTTAACACAGTCTGTGTACACTAATCAGCGCACACACGGGTTAACGCAGCCTGTGTACACTAATCAGCGCACACACGGGTTAACACAGTCTGTGTACACTAATCAGCGCACACACAGGTTAACACAGCCTGTGTACACTAATCAGCGCACACACAGGTTAACACAGTCTGTGTACACTAATCAGCGCACACACGGGTTAACACAGCCTGTGTACACTAATCAGCGCACACACAGGTTAACACAGTCTGTGTACACTAATCAGCGCACACACGCGTTAACACAGCCTGTGTACACTAATCAGCGCACACACGGGTTAACACAGTCTGTGTACACTAATCAGCGCACACACGGGTTAACACAGTCTGTGTACACTAATGACCGCACACACGGGTTAACACAGTCTGTGTACACTAATCAGCGCACACACGGGTTAACACAGTCTGTGTACACTAATCAGCGCACACACGGGTTAACACAGCCTGTGTACACTAATCAGCGCACACGCAGGTTAACACAGTCTGTGTACACTAATCAGCGCACACACGCGTTAACACAGCCTGTGTACACTAATCAGCGCACACACGGGTTAACACAGTCTGTGTACACTAATCACCGCACACACGGGTTAACACAGTCTGTGTACACTAATCAGCGCACACACAGGTTAACACAGCCTGTGTACACTAATCAGCGCACACACAGGTTAACACAGTCTGTGTACACTAATCAGCACACACACAGTTTAACACAGTCTGTGTACACTAATCAGTGCACACACAGGTTAACACAGCCAGTGTACACTAATCAGCGCACACACAGGTTAACACAGTCTGTGTACACTAATCAGCGCACACACAGGTTAACACAGCCTGTGTACACTAATCAGCACACACACAGGTTAACACAGTCTGTGTACACTAATCAGCGCACACACAGGTTAACACAGCCTGTGTACACTAATCAGCGCACACACGGGTTAACACAGCCTGTGTACACTAATCACCGCACACAGGTTAACACAGTCTGTGTACACTAATCAGCGCACACACAGGTTAACACAGCCTGTGTACACTAATCAGCGCACACACAGGTTAACACAGTCTGTGTACACTAATCAGCACACACACAGGTTAACACAGTCTGTGTACACTAATCAGCGCACACAGGTTAACACAGCCTGTGTACACTAATCAGCACACACACAGGTTAACACAGTCTGTGTACACTAATCAGCGCACACACAGGTTAACACAGCCTGTGTACACTAATCAGCGCACACAGGTTAACACAGCCTGTGTACACTAATCAGCGCACACACAGGTTAACACAGCCTGTGTACACTAATCAGCGCACACACAGGTTAACACAGTCTGTGTACACTAATCAGCACACACACAGGTTAACACAGTCTGTGTACACTAATCAGCGCACACACAGGTTAACACAGTCTGTGTACACTAATCAGCACACACACAGGTTAACACAGTCTGTGTACACTAATCAGCGCACACACGGGTTAACACAGCCTGTGTACACTTATCAGCACACACACAGGTTAACACAGCCTGTGTACACTTATCAGCGCACACACAGGTTAACACAGCCTGTGTACACTAATCAGCGCACACACAGGTTAACACAGCCTGTGTACACTAATCAGCGCACACACAGGTTAACACAGTCTGTGTACACTAATCAGCGCACACACGGGTTAACACAGCCTGTGTACACTAATCAGCGCACACACGGGTTAACACAGCCTGTGTACACTAATCAGCGCACACACGGGTTAACACAGGCTGTGTACACTAATCAGCGCACACACGGGTTAACACAGTCTGTGTACACTAATCAGCGCACACACGGGTTAACACAGCCTGTGTACACTAATCAGCGCACACACAGGTTAACACAGCCTGTGTACACTAATCAGCGCACACACAGGTTAACACAGTCTGTGTACACTGATCAGCGCACACACGGGTTAACACAGCCTGTGTACACTAATCAGCGCACACACGGGTTAACACAGCCTGTGTACACTAATCAGCGCACACACGGGTTAACACAGTCTGTGTACACTAATCAGCGCACACACGGGTTAACACAGTCTGTGTACACTAATCAGCGCACACACGGGTTAACACAGCCTGTGTACACTAATCAGCGCACACACGGGTTAACACAGCCTGTGTACACTAATCAGCGCACACACGGGTTAACACAGTCTGTGTACACTAATCAGCGCACACACGGGTTAACACAGCCTGTGTACACTAATCAGCGCACACACAGGTTAACACAGCCTGTGTACACTAATCAGCGCACACACGGGTTAACACAGTCTGTGTACACTAATCAGCGCACACACGGGTTAACACAGCCTGTGTACACTAATCAGCGCACACACGGGTTAACACAGTCTGTGTACACTAATCAGCGCACACACGGGTTAACACAGCCTGTGTACACTAATCAGCGCACACACAGGTTAACACAGTCTGTGTACACTAATCAGCGCACACACGGGTTAACACAGCCTGTGTACACTTATCAGCGCACACACGCGTTAACACAGCCTGTGTACACTTATCAGCGCACACACAGGTTAACACAGCCTGTGTACACTAATCAGCGCACACACGGGTTAACACAGTCTGTGTACACTAATCAGCACACACACAGGTTAACACAGTCTGTGTACACTAATCAGCGCACACACAGGTTAACACAGCCTGTGTACACTAATCAGCGCACACACGGGTTAACACAGTCTGTGTACACTAATCAGCGCACACACGGGTTAACACAGCCTGTGTACACTAATCAGCGCACACACGGGTTAACACAGCCTGTGTACACTAATCAGCGCACACACAGGTTAACACAGTCTGTGTACACTAATCAGCGCACACACGGGTTAACACAGCCTGTGTACACTAATCAGCGCACACACGGGTTAACACAGCCTGTGTACACTAATCAGCGCACACACGGGTTAACACAGTCTGTGTACACTAATCAGCGCACACACGGGTTAACACAGTCTGTGTACACTAATCAGCGCACACACGGGTTAACACAGCCTGTGTACACTAATCAGCGCACACACGGGTTAACACAGCCTGTGTACACTAATCAGCGCACACGGGTTAACACAGTCTGTGTACACTAATCAGCGCACACACGGGTCAACACAGTCTGTGTACACTAATCAGCGCACACACGGGTTAACACAGCCTGTGTACACTAATCAGCGCACACACGCGTTAACACAGTCTGTGTACACTAATCAGCGCACACACGGGTTAACGCAGCCTGTGTACACTAATCAGCGCACACACGGGTTAACACAGTCTGTGTACACTAATCAGCGCACACACAGGTTAACACAGCCTGTGTACACTAATCAGCGCACACACAGGTTAACACAGTCTGTGTACACTAATCAGCGCACACACGGGTTAACACAGCCTGTGTACACTAATCAGCGCACACACAGGTTAACACAGTCTGTGTACACTAATCAGCGCACACACGCGTTAACACAGCCTGTGTACACTAATCAGCGCACACACGGGTTAACACAGTCTGTGTACACTAATCAGCGCACACACGGGTTAACACAGTCTGTGTACACTAATGACCGCACACACGGGTTAACACAGTCTGTGTACACTAATCAGCGCACACACGGGTTAACACAGTCTGTGTACACTAATCAGCGCACACACGGGTTAACACAGCCTGTGTACACTAATCAGCGCACACGCAGGTTAACACAGTCTGTGTACACTAATCAGCGCACACACGCGTTAACACAGCCTGTGTACACTAATCAGCGCACACACGGGTTAACACAGTCTGTGTACACTAATCACCGCACACACGGGTTAACACAGTCTGTGTACACTAATCAGCGCACACACAGGTTAACACAGCCTGTGTACACTAATCAGCGCACACACAGGTTAACACAGTCTGTGTACACTAATCAGCACACACACAGTTTAACACAGTCTGTGTACACTAATCAGTGCACACACAGGTTAACACAGCCAGTGTACACTAATCAGCGCACACACAGGTTAACACAGTCTGTGTACACTAATCAGCGCACACACAGGTTAACACAGCCTGTGTACACTAATCAGCACACACACAGGTTAACACAGTCTGTGTACACTAATCAGCGCACACACAGGTTAACACAGCCTGTGTACACTAATCAGCGCACACACGGGTTAACACAGCCTGTGTACACTAATCACCGCACACAGGTTAACACAGTCTGTGTACACTAATCAGCGCACACACAGGTTAACACAGCCTGTGTACACTAATCAGCGCACACACAGGTTAACACAGTCTGTGTACACTAATCAGCACACACACAGGTTAACACAGTCTGTGTACACTAATCAGCGCACACAGGTTAACACAGCCTGTGTACACTAATCAGCACACACACAGGTTAACACAGTCTGTGTACACTAATCAGCGCACACACAGGTTAACACAGCCTGTGTACACTAATCAGCGCACACAGGTTAACACAGCCTGTGTACACTAATCAGCGCACACACAGGTTAACACAGCCTGTGTACACTAATCAGCGCACACACAGGTTAACACAGTCTGTGTACACTAATCAGCACACACACAGGTTAACACAGTCTGTGTACACTAATCAGCGCACACACAGGTTAACACAGTCTGTGTACACTAATCAGCACACACACAGGTTAACACAGTCTGTGTACACTAATCAGCGCACACACGGGTTAACACAGCCTGTGTACACTTATCAGCACACACACAGGTTAACACAGCCTGTGTACACTTATCAGCGCACACACAGGTTAACACAGCCTGTGTACACTAATCAGCGCACACACAGGTTAACACAGCCTGTGTACACTAATCAGCGCACACACAGGTTAACACAGTCTGTGTACACTAATCAGCGCACACACGGGTTAACACAGCCTGTGTACACTAATCAGCGCACACACGGGTTAACACAGCCTGTGTACACTAATCAGCGCACACACGGGTTAACACAGGCTGTGTACACTAATCAGCGCACACACGGGTTAACACAGTCTGTGTACACTAATCAGCGCACACACGGGTTAACACAGCCTGTGTACACTAATCAGCGCACACACAGGTTAACACAGCCTGTGTACACTAATCAGCGCACACACAGGTTAACACAGTCTGTGTACACTGATCAGCGCACACACGGGTTAACACAGCCTGTGTACACTAATCAGCGCACACACGGGTTAACACAGCCTGTGTACACTAATCAGCGCACACACGGGTTAACACAGTCTGTGTACACTAATCAGCGCACACACGGGTTAACACAGTCTGTGTACACTAATCAGCGCACACACGGGTTAACACAGCCTGTGTACACTAATCAGCGCACACACGGGTTAACACAGCCTGTGTACACTAATCAGCGCACACACGGGTTAACACAGTCTGTGTACACTAATCAGCGCACACACGGGTTAACACAGCCTGTGTACACTAATCAGCGCACACACAGGTTAACACAGCCTGTGTACACTAATCAGCGCACACACGGGTTAACACAGTCTGTGTACACTAATCAGCGCACACACGGGTTAACACAGCCTGTGTACACTAATCAGCGCACACACGGGTTAACACAGTCTGTGTACACTAATCAGCGCACACACGGGTTAACACAGCCTGTGTACACTAATCAGCGCACACACAGGTTAACACAGTCTGTGTACACTAATCAGCGCACACACGGGTTAACACAGCCTGTGTACACTTATCAGCGCACACACGCGTTAACACAGCCTGTGTACACTTATCAGCGCACACACAGGTTAACACAGCCTGTGTACACTAATCAGCGCACACACGGGTTAACACAGTCTGTGTACACTAATCAGCACACACACAGGTTAACACAGTCTGTGTACACTAATCAGCGCACACACAGGTTAACACAGCCTGTGTACACTAATCAGCGCACACACGGGTTAACACAGTCTGTGTACACTAATCAGCGCACACACGGGTTAACACAGCCTGTGTACACTTATCAGCACACACACGGGTTAACACAGCCTGTGTACACTTATCAGCACACACACGCGTTAACACAGCCTGTGTACACTAATCAGCGCACACACGGGTTAACACAGCCTGTGTACACTAATCAGCGCACACACGGGTTAACACAGCCTGTGTACACTAATCAGCGCACACACGGGTTAACACAGTCTGTGTACACTAATCAGCGCACACACAGGTTAACACAGTCTGTGTACACTAATCAGCGCACACACAGGTTAACACAGTCTGTGTACACTAATCAGCGCACACACGGGTTAACACAGTCTGTGTACACTAATCAGCGCACACACGGGTTAACACAGTCTGTGTACACTAATCAGTGCACACACCGGTTAACACAGTCTGTGTACACTAATCAGCGCACACACGGGTTAACACAGCCTGTGTACACTAATCAGCGCACACACAGGTTAACACAGCCTGTGTACACTAATCAGCGCACACACGGGTTAACACAGTCTGTGTACACTAATCAGCGCACACACGGGTTAACACAGCCTGTGTACACTAATCAGCGCACACACGGGTTAACACAGCCTGTGTACACTAATCAGCGCACACACGGGTTAACACAGTCTGTGTACACTAATCAGCGCACACACAGGTTAACACAGCCTGTGTACACTAATCAGCGCACACACGCGTTAACACAGTCTGTGGACACTAATCAGCGCACACACGGGTTAACGCAGCCTGTGTACACTAATCAGCGCACACACGGGTTAACACAGTCTGTGTACACTAATCAGCGCACACACAGGTTAACACAGCCTGTGTACACTAATCAGCGCACACACGGGTTAACACAGCCTGTGTACACTAATCAGCGCACACACAGGTTAACACAGTCTGTGTACACTAATCAGCGCACACACGCGTTAACACAGCCTGTGTTCGCTAATCAGCGCACACACGGGTTAACACAGTCTGTGTACACTAATCAGCGCACACACGGGTTAACACAGTCTGTGTACACTAATGACCGCACACACGGGTTAACACAGTCTGTGTACACTAATCAGCGCACACACGGGTTAACACAGTCTGTGTACACTAATCAGCGCACACACGGGTTAACACAGCCTGTGTACACTAATCAGCGCACACGCAGGTTAACACAGCCTGTGTACACTAATCAGCGCACACACGCGTTAACACAGCCTGTGTACACTAATCAGCGCACACACGGGTTAACACAGTCTGTGTACACTAATCACCGCACACACGGGTTAACACAGTCTGTGTACACTAATCAGCGCACACACTGTTTAACACAGCCTGTGTACACTAATCAGCGCACACACAGGTTAACACAGTCTGTGTACACTAATCAGCACACACACAGGTTAACACAGTCTGTGTACACTAATCAGCGCACACACAGGTTAACACAGCCTGTGTACACTAATCAGCGCACACACAGGTTAACACAGTCTGTGTACACTAATCAGCGCACACACAGGTTAACACAGCCTGTGTACACTAATCAGCACACACACAGGTTAACACAGTCTGTGTACACTAATCAGCGCACACACAGGTTAACACAGCCTGTGTACACTAATCAGCACACACACAGGTTAACACAGTCTGTGTACACTAATCAGCGCACACACAGGTTAACACAGCCTGTGTACACTAATCAGCGCACACCCGGGTTAACACAGCCTGTGTACACTAATCACCGCACACACAGGTTAACACAGTCTGTGTACACTAATCAGCGCACACACAGGTTAACACAGCCTGTGTACACTAATCAGTGCACACACAGGTTAACACAGTCTGTGTACACTAATCAGCGCACACACAGGTTAACACAGTCTGTGTACACTAATCAGCGCACACAGGTTAACACAGCCTGTGTACACTAATCAGCACACACACAGGTTAACACAGTCTGTGTACACTAATCAGCGCACACACAGGTTAACACAGCCTGTGTACACTAATCAGCGCACACACAGGTTAACACAGCCTGTGTACACTAATCAGCGCACACAGGTTAACACAGCCTGTGTACACTAATCAGCGCACACACAGGTTAACACAGCCTGTGTACACTAATCAGCGCACACACAGGTTAACACAGTCTGTGTACACTAATCAGCACACACACAGGTTAACACAGTCTGTGTACACTAATCAGTGCACACACAGGTTAACACAGTCTGTGTACACTAATCAGCACACACACAGGTTAACACAGTCTGTGTACACTAATCAGCGCACACACGGGTTAACACAGCCTGTGTACACTTATCAGCGCACACACGCGTTAACACAGCCTGTGTACACTAATCAGCGCACACACAGGTTAACACAGCCTGTGTACACTAATCAGCACACACACAGGTTAACACAGCCTGTGTACACTAATCAGCGCACACACGGGTTAACACAGCCTGTGTACACTAATCAGCGCACACACAGGTTAACACAGTCTGTGTACACTAATCAGCGCACACACGGGTTAACACAGCCTGTGTACACTAATCAGCGCACACACGGGTTAACACAGCCTGTGTACACTAATCAGCGCACACACGGGTTAACACGGTCTGTGTACACTAATCAGCGCACACACGGGTTAACACAGTCTGTGTACACTAATCAGCGCACACACGGGTTAACACAGCCTGTGTACACTAATCAGCGCACGCACGGGTTAACACAGCCTGTGTACACTAATCAGCGCACACACGGGTTAACACAGTCTGTGTACACTAATCAGCGCACGCACGGGTTAACACAGCCTGTGTACACTAATCAGCGCACACACAGGGTAACACAGCCTGTGTACACTAATCAGCGCACACACGGGTTAACACAGTCTGTGTACACTAATCAGCGCACACACGGGTTAACACAGCCTGTGTACACTAATCAGCGCACACACGGGTTAACACAGCCTGTGTACACTAATCAGCGCACACACGGGTTAACACAGTCTGTGTACACTAATCAGCGCACACACAGGTTAACACAGCCTGTGTACACTAATCAGCGCACACACAGGTTAACACAGTCTGTGTACACTAATCAGCACACACACAGGTTAACACAGTCTGTGTACACTAATCAGCGCACACACAGGTTAACACAGTCTGTGTACACTAATCAGCACACACACAGGTTAACACAGTCTGTGTACACTAATCAGCGCACACACGGGTTAACACAGCCTGTGTACACTTATCAGCGCACGCACGGGTTAACACAGCCTGTGTACACTAATCAGCGCACACACAGGGTAACACAGCCTGTGTACACTAATCAGCGCACACACGGGTTAACACAGTCTGTGTACACTAATCAGCGCACACACGGGTTAACACAGCCTGTGTACACTAATCAGCGCACACACGGGTTAACACAGCCTGTGTACACTAATCAGCGCACACACGGGTTAACACAGTCTGTGTACACTAATCAGCGCACACACAGGTTAACACAGCCTGTGTACACTAATCAGCGCACACACAGGTTAACACAGTCTGTGTACACTAATCAGCACACACACAGGTTAACACAGTCTGTGTACACTAATCAGCGCACACACAGGTTAACACAGTCTGTGTACACTAATCAGCACACACACAGGTTAACACAGTCTGTGTACACTTATCAGCACACACACGCGTTAACACAGCCTGTGTACACTTAACAGCACACACACGCGTTAACACAGCCTGTGTACACTTATCAGCGCACGCACAGGTTAACACAGCCTGTGTACACTAATCAGCGCACACACAGGTTAACACAGCCTGTGTACACTATTCAGCGCACACACGGGTTAACACAGCCTGTGTACACTAATCAGCGCACACACGGGTTAACACAGCCTGTGTACACTAATCAGCGCACACACGGGTTAACACAGTCTGTGTACACTAATCAGCGCACACACGGGTTAACACAGTCTGTGTACACTAATCAGCGCACACACGGGTTAACACAGTCTGTGTACACTATTCAGCGCACACACGGGTTAACACAGCCTGTGTACACTAATCAGCGCACACACGGGTTAACACAGCCTGTGTACACTAATCAGCGCACACACGGGTTAACACAGTCTGTGTACACTAATCAGCGCACACACGGGTTAACACAGCCTGTGTACACTAATCAGCGCACACACAGGTTAACACAGCCTGTGTACACTAATCAGCGCACACACGGGTTAACACAGTCTGTGTACACTAATCAGCGCACACACGGGTTAACACAGCCTGTGTACACTAATCAGCGCACACACGGGTTAACACAGCCTGTGTACACTAATCAGCGCACACACGGGTTAACACAGTCTGTGTACACTAATCAGCGCACACACGGGTTAACGCAGCCTGTGTACACTAATCAGCGCACACACGGGTTAACGCAGCCTGTGTACACTAATCAGCGCACACACGGGTTAACGCAGTCTGTGTACACTAATCAGCGCACACACAGGTTAACACAGTCTGTGTACACTAATCAGCGCACACACGGGTTAACACAGCCTGTGTACACTTATCAGCACACACACGCGTTAACACAGCCTGTGTACACTTATCAGCGCACACACAGGTTAACACAGCCTGTGTACACTAATCAGCGCACACACGGGTTAACACAGCCTGTGTACACTAATCAGCGCACACACGGGTTAACACAGCCTGTGTACACTAATCAGCGCACACACGGGTTAACACAGTCTGTGTACACTAATCAGCGCACACACAGGTTAACACAGCCTGTGTACACTAATCAGCGCACACACAGGTTAACACAGTCTGTGTACACTAATCAGCGCACACACGGGTTAACACAGTCTGTGTACACTAATCAGAGCACACACGGGTTAACACAGTCTGTGTACACTAATCAGCACACACACAGGTTAACACAGTCTGTGTACACTAATCAGCACACACACAGGTTAACACAGCCTGTGTACACTAATCAGCGCACACACAGGTTAACACAGTCTGTGTACACTAATCAGCGCCCACACGGGTTAACACAGCCTGTGTACACTTATCAGCACACACACGGGTTAACACAGCCTGTGTACACTTATCAGCACACACACGCGTTAACACAGCCTGTGTACACTAATCAGCGCACACACGGGTTAACACAGCCTGTGTACACTAATCAGCGCACACACGGGTTAACACAGCCTGTGTACACTAATCAGCGCACACACGGGTTAACACAGTCTGTGTCCACTAATCAGCGCACACACAGGTTAACACAGTCTGTGTACACTAATCAGCGCACACACAGGTTAACACAGTCTGTGTACACTAATCAGCGCACACACGGGTTAACACAGTCTGTGTACACTAATCAGCGCACACACGGGTTAACACAGTCTGTGTACACTAATCAGTGCACACACCGGTTAACACAGTCTGTGTACACTAATCAGCGCACACACGGGTTAACACAGTCTGTGTACACTAATCAGCGCACACACAGGTTAACACAGCCTGTGTACACTAATCAGCGCACACACAGGTTAACACAGCCTGTGTACACTTATCAGCGCACACACAGGTTAACACAGCCTGTGTACACTAATCAGCGCACACACGGGTTAACACAGCCTGTGTACACTAATCAGCGCACACACGGGTTAACACAGTCTGTGTACACTAATCTGCGCACACACAGGTTAACACAGCCTGTGTACACTTATCAGCGCACACACAGGTTAACACAGCCTGTGTACACTAATCTGTGCACTTGCTCTATTTCAGGGAGATGATGGGGAAGTGGGACCAAGAGGGCTGCCCGGTGAAGGAGTGAGTATGAAAACGTTCCCAAGAAGTGATGTTACAGTGAGGGGTGTGGGATATATCAGTGTTACAGTGAGGGGTGTGGGATATATCAGTGTTACAGTGAGGGGTGTGGGATATATTAGAGTGTTACAGTGAGGGGATGTGGGGTATATCAGAGTGTTACAGTGAGCGGTGTGGGGTATATCAGAGTGTTACAGTGAGGGGTGTGGGATATATCAGTGTTACAGTGAGGGGTGTGGGGTATATCAGAGTGTTACAGTGAGGTGTGTGGGATATATCAGAGTGTTACAGTGAGGGGTGTGGGGTATATCAATGTTACAGTGAGGGGTGTGGGTTATATCAGTGTTACAGTGAAGGGTGTGGGGTATATCAGAGTGTTACAGTGAGGGGTGTGGGATATATCAGTGTTACAGTGAGGGGTGTGGGGTATATCAGTGTTACAGTGAGGGGTGTGGGGTATATCAGAGTGTTACAGTGAGGGGTGTGGGATATATCAGTGTTACAGTGAGGGGTGTGGGATATATCAGACTGTTACAGTGAGGGGTGTGGGGTATATCAGTGTTACAGTGAGGAGTGTGGGATATATCAAAGTGTTACAGTGAGGGGTGTGGGATATATCAGAGTGTTACAGTGAGGGGTGTGGGATATATCAGTGTTACAGTGATGGGTGTGGGGTATATCAGTGTTACAGTGAGGGGTGTGGGGTATATCAGAGTGTTACAGTGAGGGGTGTGGGATATATCAGTGTTACAGTGAGGGGTGTGGGATATATCAGACTGTTACAGTGAGGGGTGTGGGATAGATCAGAGTGTTACAGTGAGGGGTGTGGGGCATATCAGTGTTACAGTGAGGGGTGTGGGGTATATCAGTGTTACAGTGAGGGGTGTGGGGTATATCAGTGTTACAGTGAGGGGTGTGGGGTATATCAGAGTGTTACAGTGAGGGGTGTGGGGTATATTAGAGTGTTACAGTGAGGGGTGTGGGGTATATCAGAGTGTTACGGTGAGGGGTGTGGGGTATATCTGAGTGTTACAGTGAGGGGTGTGGGGTATATCACAGTGTTACAGTGAGGGGTGTGAGGTATATCAGTGTTACAGTGAGGGGTGTGGGAAATATCAGAGAGTTACAGTGAGGGGTGTGGGGTATATCAGAGTGTTACAGTGAGGGGTGTGGGTATATCAGAGTGTTACAGTGAGGGGTGTGGGGTATATCAGAGTGTTAGAGTGAGGGGTGTGGGATATATCAGAGTGTTACAGTGAGGGGTGTGGGGTATATCAGAGTGTTACAGTGAGGGGTGTGGGATATATCAGAGTGTTACAGTGAGGGGTGTGGGGTATATCAGAGTGTTGCAGTGAGGGGTGTGGGGTATATCAGTGTTACACTGAGGGGTGTGGGATATATCAGAGTGTTACAGTGAGGGGTGTGGGGTATATCAGAGTGTTACAGTGAGGGGTGTGGGATATATCAGAGTGTTACAGTGAAGGGCGTGGGGTATATCAGTGTTACAGTGAGGGGTGTGGGGTATATCAGAGTGTTGCACTGAGGGGTGTGGGGTATATCAGTGTTCCACTGAGGGGTGTGGGATATATCAGAGTGTTACAGTGAGGGGTGTGGGGTATATCAGAGTGTTGCAGTGAGGGGTGTGGGGTATATCAGAGTGTTACAGTGAGGGGTGTGGGATATATCAGAGTGTTACAGTGAGGGGTGTGGGGTATATCAGTGTTACAGTGAGGGGTGTGGGATATATCAGAGTGTTACAGTGAGGGGTGTGGGGTATATCAGTGTTACAGTGAGGGGTGTGGGGTATATCAGTGTTACAGTGAGGTGTGTGGGGTATATCAGAGTGTTACAGTGAGGGGTGTGGGGTATATCAGAGTGTTACAGTGAGGGGTGTGAGGTATATCAGTGTTACAGTGAGGGGTGTGGGATATATCAGAGTGTTACAGTGAGGGGATGTGGGGTATATCAGAGTGTTACAGTGAGGGGTGTGGGGTATATCAGAGTGTTACAGTGAGGGGTGTGGGATATATCAGTGTTACAGTGAGGGGTGTGGGGTATATCAGAGTGTTACAGTGAGGTGTGTGGGATATATCAGAGTGTTACAGTGAGGGGTGTGGGGTATATCAGTGTTACAGTGAGGGGTGTGGGTTATATCAGTGTTACAGTGAAGGGTGTGGGGTATATCAGAGTGTTACAGTGAGGGGTGTGGGATATATCAGTGTTACAGTGAGGGGTGTGGGGTATATCAGTGTTACAGTGAGGGGTGTGGGGTATATCAGAGTGTTACAGTGAGGGGTGTGGGATATATCAGTGTTACAGTGAGGGTGTGTGGGATATATCAGACTGTTACAGTGAGGGGTGTGGGGTATATCAGTGTTACAGTGAGGGGTGTGGGGTATATTAGAGTGTTACAGTGAGGAGTGTGGGATATATCAAAGTGTTACAGTGAGGGGTGTGGGATATATCAGAGTGTTACAGTGAGGGGTGTGGGATATATCAGTGTTACAGTGATGGGTGTGGGGTATATCAGTGTTACAGTGAGGGGTGTGGGGTATATCAGAGTGTTACAGTGAGGGGTGTGGGATATATCAGTGTTACAGTGAGGGGTGTGGGATATATCAGACTGTTACAGTGAGGGGTGTGGGATAGATCAGAGTGTTACAGTGAGGGGTGTGGGGCATATCAGTGTTACAGTGAGGGGTGTGGGGTATATCAGTGTTACAGTGAGGGGTGTGGGGTATATCAGTGTTACAGTGAGGGGTGTGGGGTATATCAGAGTGTTACAGTGAGGGGTGTGGGGTATATTAGAGTGTTACAGTGAGGGGTGTGGGGTATATCAGAGTGTTACGGTGAGGGGTGTGGGGTATATCTGAGTGTTACAGTGAGGGGTGTGGGGTATATCACAGTGTTACAGTGAGGGGTGTGAGGTATATCAGTGTTACAGTGAGGGGTGTGGGAAATATCAGAGAGTTACAGTGAGGGGTGTGGGGTATATCAGAGTGTTACAGTGAGGGGTGTGTGTATATCAGAGTGTTACAGTGAGGGGTGTGGGGTATATCAGAGTGTTAGAGTGAGGGGTGTGGGATATATCAGAGTTTTACAGTGAGGGGTGTGGGGTATATCAGAGTGTTAGAGTGAGGGGTGTGGGATATATCAGAGTGTTACAGTGAGGGGTGTGGGGTATATCAGAGTGTTGCAGTGAGGGGTGTGGGGTATATCAGTGCTACACTGAGGGGTGTGGGATATATCAGAGTGTTACAGTGAGGGGTGTGGGGTATATCAGAGTGTTACAGTGAGGGGTGTGGGATATATCAGAGTGTTACAGTGAGGGGTGTGGGGTATATCAGTGTTACAGTGAGGGGTGTGGGGTATATCAGAGTGTTGCACTGAGGGGTGTGGGGTATATCAGTGTTCCACTGAGGGGTGTGGGATATATCAGAGTGTTACAGTGAGGGGTGTGGGGTATATCAGAGTGTTGCAGTGAGGGGTGTGGGGTATATCAGAGTGTTACAGTGAGGGGTGTGGGATATATCAGAGTGTTACAGTGAGGGGTGTGGGGTATATCAGTGTTACAGTGAGGGGTGTGGGATATATCAGAGTGTTACAGTGAGGGGTGTGGGGTATATCAGTGTTACAGTGAGGGGTGTGGGGTATATCAGAGTGTTACAGTGAGGGGTGTGGGGTATATCAGTGTTACAGTGAGGTGTGTGGGGTATATCAGAGTGTTAAAGTGAGGGGTATGGAGTATATCAGAGTGTTACAGTGAGGGGTGTGGGGTATATCAGTGTTACAGTGAGGGGTGTGGGGTATATCAGAGTGTTACAGTGAGGGGTGTGGGGTGTATCAGTGTTACAGTGAGGGGTGTGGGGTATATCAGAGTGTTTCAGTGAGGGGTGTGAGGTATATCAGAGTGTTACAGTGAGGGGTGTGAGGTATATCAGAGTGTTACAGTGAGGGGTGTGAGGTATATCAGAGTGTTACAGTGAGGGGTGTGGGGTATATCAGAGTGTTAAAGTGAGGGGTATGGAGTATATCAGAGTGTTACAGTGAGGGGTGTGGGGTATATCAGTGTTACAGTGAGGGGTGTGGGGTATATCAGAGTGTTACAGTGAGGGGTGTATCAGTGTTACAGTGAGGGGTGTGGGGTATATCAGAGTGTTACAGTGAGGGGTGTGGGGTATATCAGAGTGTTACAGTGAGGGGTGTGAGGTATATCAGAGTGTTACAGTGAGGGGTGTGGGGTATATCAGAGTGTTACAGTGAGAGGGGTGTGGGGTATATCAGAGTGTTACAGTGAGGTGTGTGGGATATATCAGAGTGTTACAGTGAGGGGAGTGGGTATATCAGTGTTACAGTGAGGGGTGTGGGGTATATCAGTGTTACAGTGAGGGGTGTGCGGTATATCAGAGTGTTACAGTGAGAGGTGTGTGGTATATCAGAGTGTTACAGTGAGGGGTGTGGGGTATATCAGAGTGTTACAGTGAGGGGTGTGGGATATATCAGAGTGTTACAGTGAGGGGTGTGGGGTATATCAGTGTTACAGTGAGGGGTGTGGGGTATATCAGAGTGTTACACTGAGGGGTGTGTGGTATATCAGAGTGTTACAGTGAGGGGTGTGGGGTATATCAGTGTTACAGTGAGGGGTGTGGGGTATATCAGGGTTGCAGTGAGGGGTGTGGGATATATCAGTGTTACAGTGAGGGGTGTGGGGTATATCAGGGTTGCAGTGAGGGGTGTGGGATATATCAGAGTGTTACAGTGAGGGGTGTGGGGTATATCAGAGTGTTACAGTGAGGTGTGTGGGGTATATCAGAGTGTTACAGTGAGGTGTGTGGGATATATCAGTGTTCCAGTGAGGGGTGTGGGGTATATCAGAGTGTTACAGTGAGGGGTGTGGGGGGATTTGATTTTTGGATCGGGGAGAGTTGTTGCTCCGTACTGGGTCTGACCTTGCCGTCAATTGCAGGGTCCTCGGGGATTATTGGGACCGAAAGGACCCGCCGGCCTCTCGGGACCACCGGTAAGTTTGTCTCTGAATCGTGGAATTGTGCTTCATATAATCGTTACAGGAACTGCCGTCTCTGGCAGCCCAATGCAGTGTGTGATAGCACCAACTTCACTGCCCCAACTAATCCAACTGCTGTCTCCTTTATGACCCCCTCCTTGTCCAAGGGATGGTTCCTTGTGTCAGAATTTATCTGCGGGATGTCCTGGTGCTGAGGGTAACCTGGCTGGCTGCAGTGACTGTGTCTGTCCTTCCACTTGTTTTGGAAATGGGTGTAACATTTGCAGTCCTCTGACACCATCCCCCTGCCAACGCAGGATTGGAAAAGAATCTCCACCCCCACTGCCCCATATCCTGGTGTTTTGAAGCACATGCGTGTTGTACGGATGTACAATGACATGGAGTTTGCAAATATTGATGGAGCAAAGCTGACCTCAAAGAGAACAGCCCACAAGATCTCATGATCTGTGTGATGTGGTTTTCAGCTTTCCCCCTGGCCGTTTAAATCGCATTCGCAGCGATGTGAGAAAACAGGTAAAGGACCAATCACCTGGATTAATTTCCATTTCCTAAAAACCAACAATTTGGTAACACTCCAACATCCTTCACTTTTCAGTGAAATTTTCAGGTAGCGGAATAAATGATTCTGATTGGATTAAGATGCAAGGTGAACAAACGTGTCAGATTGATGATGTGGAGATGCCGGCGTTGTAAAACTTCTTACTGTCAAATTGATGGTTTTAGCTGTAATTCTGAAGTCAATTAAAATCTGTTTAAACACTCTTTGAAAACTAACTGAGTTGAATTGTGGGGTTGTTGATTACAATGGAGACTTGATGTGGAGATGCCGGCGTTGGACTGGGGTGAGCACAGTACGAAGTTTTACAACACCAGGTTAAAGTCCAACAGGTTTGTTTCAAATCACTAGCTTTCGGAGCGCTGCTCCTTCCTCAGGTGAATGAAGAGGTATGTTCCAGAAACATATATATAGACAAATTCAAAGATGCCAAACAATGCTAGGAATGCGAGCATTAGCAGGTGATTAAATCTTTACAGATCCAGAGATGGGGTAACCCCAGGTTAAAGAGGTGTGAATTGTGTCAAGCCAGGACAGTTGGTAGGATTTCGCAGGCCAGATGGTGGGGGATGAATGTAATGTGACATGAATCCCAGGTCCCGGTTGAGGCCGCACTCGTGTGCGGAACTTGGCTATAAGTTTCTGCTCGGCGATTCTGCGTTGTCGCGGGTCCTGAAGGCCGCCTTGGAGAACGTTTACCCGGTTTCTGGAACATACCTCTGCATTCACCTGAGGAAGGAGCAGCGCTCCGAAAGCTAGTGACATTGAAACAAAGCTGTTGGACTTTAACCTGGTGTAAGACATCTCACAATGGAGACTGTGCTGTGTGTCACCCTGTGCAACACACACTCTCTGGAGGACTGTCAACCTTACTGACGGCAACATCCGGATTTCCGTGTTATACTGCACATTGGCAGACTCCCGAAATTGCTGTCAGTTTCAGCAAAGTATTGATGGTGAACGCGGAGAGTTTTAGATAATTTTTTACTGCAAAATACAGATGAATGGAGTTGTGGGAACAGGGAACCATTTCAACATTGCGAACTTTGAATGTATTGGGTGATTTCCTGAACTTGATTCCAAACCTCACTGAAGCTGCATTTTGTTCACTTTGCAGGGAGTGACAGGGATGGATGGTAACCACGGACCGAAGGGGAGTCAGGTATGTACTGACATCGGCACTGACACCGAGAATCTCCGCACTCTGGGATCAGGAATTTCCTGTCCCGTCAGGTGTACCTGGCAATTGGGGACTTCCGTTGGGGGTATGTCGGGCACACCAAGCCACACACCAAGCCACACACCAAGCCACACACCAAGCCACACACCAAGCCACACACCAAGCCACACACCAAGCCACACACCAAGTGGCTCCTGCCCCAGGGTACTTGAATTGTGGCCTTTTTTGAAATGAAATGAATTTTTTGCCCAGTTTCTGGGGATAGCTTTACGTAAAATCCCATCTGATCGATGGTATGAGGGCTTACATAAGGGAAATGCCAGGAAATGCTGTGGCAAAGAAACTCATTGTTAGAAATTTGACAATGGATTTGGAGGCTTCTCGAGGCTCCTCCGTGACTCCACCCAGTCCAATAACAGCCGACATGCTGAAATGAAATGAAAATCGCTTATTGTCACAAGTAGGCTTCAAATGAAGTTACTGTGAAAAGCCCCTAGTCACCACATTCCGGCGCCTGTTCGGGGAGGCTGGTACGGGAATTGAACCGTGCTGCTGGCCTGCCTTGGTCTGCTTTCAAAGCCAGTGATTTAGCCCTATGCTTGCTTGCCACCGTCTTGGCAGTGGAGTTTGAGGAGCAGTGCGTTGGGGGGGGGGCTGTGGCCATAGACCTTTGTAAGTCAGCCTGGCTCCCATTCAGTCGAAGTTAGGAAAGATCTGCCAAAGGGTAACAGTGTCCGGCGCAGCGAGTGAGGGCGTGGAGGCGGTTCTTTCAAAACCCAGCAAACAAATCACCTCGCGGGAGGCTGAGATCTTCCTGATGGCCAATGAGGAGCAAGGTCGCAGATCTGGAGAGCCGCTCTCGGGGGCAGAATGTCAGAATCGCGGGGTTACTGGAGGGTATGGAAGGCCCAACTCCCACAGAATACTTTTCTAGGATATTTGGGAAGATGTTGGGGGAGGGCGGGGGATTCGCGCCCCTCCCGAGCTGGATCAAGCCCATCGGACACTCTGGCAGAATTCCCGATCCAAAAAGCCACCAGGGGCTGTTACTGTCAGTTTCACAGCTTCCAGGAACAGGTCCTGAAATGGGCTCAGGAGCTTCGGGACCCTAAGTGGGAAGGCCACGCAATCAGGCTTTCCCAGGACATTGCAGGACATTGGTGCCGAGCTGGCGAGGCAGCGACGGGGTTTGACAAGGCCAAAGCTGCCCCGTTTAAGAGCGGAGTTCTGATTGGGGCGGTGAACCCAGCATGGCTCCGAGTGACCTCGGAGATGAAGGACCATTAGTTTGATACACCGGAGGATGTGGATTCCTTTGTAAGATAACACGGGCTTGGTTCGAGTTGACTGTGGGTTTGCGAGGTGTTTGGTTGTTGGGGTGGGTGGGGAGAGTTGTTGGAGGCCCTCGCACGCCGATGTTTGTCTTTCTTTGTTCTTGGTCAGATAACTATTTTGGATGTTGGTGGGGGTGGGGTGGGGGGGAAGGGGGGGTGGGGGGAAAGGCAAGTGGGGGTAGGGGCCCCGGTTAGTTTGCTGCCGTTGACTGCAGATCTCTCTTTTTCCTCGCTGGTGGGTTTTTTGGGTGGACTTTGTTCCAGCACTCCCTCTGAGTCACTATTGGAAACCCCTCTCGGTAGAAATGGCTGACCCTGGGTGATGGGGGCAGGGTATTCGGCGATGGTGATTTCAGCCCACGCTCCACACTTTGTGGACTTGGACCCACACTCCAGCCCCTCTCAGCGCCCGGCATGGCGGTCGGATACGGTGTTGTCGGCAGTCAAAGGATTTTGCGAATGTATATCCTCCGCCTTGGAGGAATATATCAAGTTTAACAAGAACGAGTCTATCTCACCCTCTACACTATTGGAAACCCTTAAGGTGGTTACTGACAGGGGTGTGTGGGGGGTGGGGTAGATAATATCCTATAAATCACACATAGAAAGGAGTTGACAAGTTAGTCTCCTCTTTTATTTGGGCGGGCAAGTCCCCGAGGGTCCGTAGGGTATTTCTCCAGAGGAGTAGACAGTCGGGTGGTTTACCTTCACCCAATTTTTTATTTTAATATTGGGCTGCCAATATTGAGGAATTGGTGGGGTGGGTTAGCAATCTGGGTTCCAGAGGGGGATCAATGGAGGAGAGTTCTTGTCGGGGCTCTAGTTTGGGGGCTTTAGTAAGGGCCTCACTGACGTTCCCTCCTGAGAGATTTCATTCTAATCCAGGGGTGGTGTCCACCCTGAGAATGTGGAAGCAATTCAGACATTTAAAATTAGCTTCATGCTGTTATTGACCTCGATCTGTCGTAACCATCTCTTTGTGCCGACGAGTTTAGACTCAATGTTTAGGTCATGGGAGTGGAAGGGTCTGGAGAGGTTTGGGGACTTGTTCGTGGAGGGAGGGTTTGAGGAGCTGTCGGTAAAGTATCAACTCCCTGGGACCAATTTGTTTCGTTATTTCCAGATACGTGATTTTTTTATGCGGAAGATTTTTCCTTCATTTCCCACCGTCCTCCTTGTTGACGAGGATTTTTTCTTTGTCCGGGTCTGCTGGGGGCGGGGGTGTATTTTGGGTATCGATGGCCAGATCCTCAGCGGAATTTATTGTTTGGTGGCGTGGGAGGGGGGGGGGGGGGGTGCTAGGTTTGGTTGTGTTCCTTTTATATTGTAACCTGAAGCATCCGTTTTATATGATATCGTTATAAATGTTTTCAATAAAGATACCTGTTAAACAAAAGTGTACCTGGGATTTGGCTGAAGTGGGTTCGTTACTGATTGTGGCGAGATGGTCGCGTCACTGATGGAGCAGATGTTGATGACCCACAATCACCTTCTCCGTCCATCAATGTTACTAATAAACATTTCCAGATGTGTATATTCAAAACAATTGCAACCTGGCATTTTTACGCAGCATTAGATTAATCGTACATCTCTCTTCTGTCTTTAGGGTCCTCAAGGTGAACCTGGGCCCCCAGGGCAGCAAGGAAACCCCGGAGCTCAGGTAACTTTCACTCATCTTTGATAGACTTTGTACGGCAGCCACACTGCCCCCCCCCCCTCCCCCCGTACTCCCATCCACTCAGACTTGAAGACCCTTCGAGAAGATGCTTGCCGCATAGGATCTGTTTCCTCCTACAGCTCACGTTGGCCCCGGACGTGCGAGGGAGCAAGAGCAAGGCAACAGCGATCATCCCTGACCGTGACCCTGTTTGTCCCAGTCACTGACCCCCGACAGGGTTTGTGTAAGCCTTTGTGCAGCCTCTGGGGGCAGTACTGAGGTTAAACATGACATCGGAAAATGAGGTTCGAAATGGTACAACCACATTCAAAATAAAAAGAGGAGCAATGTGAAATAAACTAACCAGTCTCCAAGGGAATTGGAATCCCTGATGTAGACAGATTGCATCCCAGAATTTAAAATAATCCAGAGAAATGATAATAGAGGCATTATGACACATTTTTATGAACTCCATTCATAGAACCATAGAATCTCGACAGTGCAGAAGGAGGCCATTCGGCCCGTCAAGTTTGCACTGACCCTCTGAGGGCTCAAGAGGGCCGCTGGAGAAGGGGGTAGGAACTTGTCCAGAGAACTATAGACAGTCATCATTGGTCGGAAAAATACGGGAATCCTGACTAAAGAAGACCG